>NC_083503.1:7075731-7380405 GCF_905332965.1 Bombus pascuorum
TGAAATTCTTCTATAAATTCTATTTGAGTTTCTATTTAGAAATCCCCAATCTGTATAAGTGTTTACGTTTTCATAAAAGTTTACTGCGGACGTTGGACAATTTACTCCCTGAAACGTTTTACACAGCCCACAAACATACTGCTACCAACAATATGGCTCGCATGTCAACAAAACAAAGTTGCGGGTCAGGCCGAAGTGGGGATTTGATTTATTGATCGTTAACATGTTAACGTATAACGTATACATATGTATACAGGCAAGATTCGGCGATTAAAACATGCTTACTTCGACGAGAGAAGCGATTAAACAGCAAGATTTAATTCAAGATAAGATTCGCAAACATAATGCCATACACCCGTGTTGCTAATCCAAACAGTTGAATCGAGCTGATTGAACCGTTGTTGAATTGAATTGCGTGAGCGTGACTTTGATGAATCTTTACAGGTTCGTACAACAGCCAAAAATATCCGATACTTGCTATATTTACCGTCAATCGTCCACATTTATAGGATGAAAACAACCCTTACCGTTAAAGATAATGGAATTGTGTCAATGGACAAGTTTTCTGTTCTTAAACAGCGAACATGACTGTGTAAACGTATCTTGAAAAATTCCATATTGAAAACTATAAATCGTTCTTAATTTTTGTTATAAATACTAATCGATTTTTGCACAAGTTTATATTATAAAGGGGTAAAAGGCGAAGGAATTGCGGAATATTTGGGAAAGTGATGGATGAAAGCAGATGAAAGAGAGTGTCAAGCTTCAAGTTAAGGAACGAGGTGAAAGCAAGAAAGTACTAGGGGATAAAGAGGAAAGGAAATAGAGTGTGTGGAGGAGAAAACGAAACATAGGAGCAGATATGGGAAAGATGAGGTGAAGAGAGGAGAGACTAGCGAAAGGTAGGTGATGAAATGCTGAACTTGGAGGGAGGTTAAAAATGGTGAACAAGAGAGGCGGAGAATGTAAGGGGTGGGATGACGATAGCGGGAAAAATCGAGAATGATATGGGAATAAATAGAAACCGAGAGGAAGAAATATCGGAACGAAAGCTTAAAACAAACAGACCAAAGGAGAGTGTAGGAACAGGCAGTGACAGATACGGTAAATCCGAGTCTGATAGAGTAGGAGATGAAAGAGGCATGACAAGGCGAGAAGCGACAGTGATAAGAGCGCAATGTACAATCGGCGTAAACGTAAAATGTATTCGTTGTAAATATCGTAATTAGTGCAAATACTATAAACGTGGATAAGGAGCGAACGCGACCAATGTGTGTACGCGGGTAAAAAGACAGAACACCGACTGCTTTCATTCGGACAACGACCTCGCTACTAGATCGTCCATCTCTTACTTATCATTGTATAAAAGAAAGCTGTGAAATGCAATGCAGCATCGGTCAATCCATTACAAAAATCTGCTTACGCGTTACTTTGTTCGATCGCCTCCCCGTCTTCGAAATTATGAAATTCAATTTAAATCAATAATTTTGCGATAAATCATCGACGGACACCATCGACCTTGCACCACGCAACTCTGTGCAAAGCTAATGGTGACAGTTCGAGTCATGTTGAAGTTGGATTCATTCGCACGAGTTTGGTTAGTTGGCTTACGGCTGATCATGTGTCGGCTGATCGACGATTCGCGTGCCCGTCCCGTGACACGGGCAAAATACAGCGTAAATACAGATAATGTATAAATACGATAAATAGTATAATATATATAAGATGTAATTGAGGGCAATACTTAAGTTGTACAAATCGGAAGCCCTTTGTAAAAAGGGCCCTAAAAATTTATTCGTCTAACTCACACACACATTGAAACTCAAAATACAGATAAATCGGAAGTTTGATCTTTTGCAGATTAACCCTTTCGCTTCGAGCGCCGCTTATAGGCGGCGACCACGCGATGACTCCTGGGTCCGGCACCCCGTATATCCAGCATCCAAATGATGCGTGTTCAAGTGCTATCTGTAGTCAATAATGTAGTATTGGAGAGAGAATTATTATACTACTTAATAATTAAATATTTAAATTGATGGTTTATCTAAGAATATGGATCGATACAGATGTTGATTAGACAGGAAACGAAGGTTATTTAACATGAACTAATCGCAACAACGTACTATACTTTAAACGACTCAATAATTAATTTGTGTTGGAATACAACGATATTACACGCATAGGCACAAATACTCTTACACAGATACCCACACAGGCATTTGAACAGGACACTTACACAGGTCATACTCATTGCTGTATAGAGAGTGGGCTTCAAAATGTTTATATACATTGTTCTGTAGTTCTGTTTAATAAATATCACTGAATATTATTTTAGCATAGACATTGCATCTTCCACAGATTATTAATCTTAACTTTAAGATTAAATTCTAACAATTTGCAACTCTCGTCACAACGGATCCAACACTCACTCTTTCGCGCGGACCATACTCTCTCGACCACGCTAACAACACACTCCCCCGACAACGCAACTCGCACTCTCTAGCTTCTCGATTCCCACTCCCTGACTTCTCTCGTCCTAGGCAAAATTATAAAAGCTTGTTTTTGATTTGAAGGAGTTATGGTTATCCATAAAAATGGTTTTATGGTGGGTCATTTAGAATATTGAGGTCAAGCGGCAAAGATGTGTAAACATTCGGTTGTCATCTTGTTCTCGACGATGTTTATGGTTTACCCGATATTTTTAGGCCTCGTGTTGCCCACGATACTTCAATAATATATTTTTTTGTTATCGGTAGAACACTTTCTGTTGATTTTATTGGCATATTGGATTAATCACTTCTTAAAGTTACTTATTGTTGAAACAACATCAAAACGTTTTATGCAATATATTTGAAACATCCAAACGGTCGTATACTGTTTCATGCTAAAAAAATCTATTAAATCTATTGACAGTGAAACGATATTTCATATACGGTTCTTACAAGAATTAGGAATAGATCGCCTTAAGGTATTTGTCAGTCTTTTAAAAATTAGATATTTTAGATTAGGATTTTGTTTGAAAATATACTTTCAGGAATAGTTTAGGCCCTTTCAAAATGTATGCAAGAAATTAAAAAAGTATTATGTTTGAAAATGAATTAATCGATTCCGAAGAAAATGAAAATAATTGCAACCTTCCTCAGATACGGCGAAGAAATATATGATCAGAATCGGAAACGGAGTCAATTGAAGATGATGTCAAGGACACCTATTGCAATATAACATAGACATCTAAAAATTTCAAGCCAAATCTTTTCCTCAAAAAATTCGGAAATAAGAAAGGAAATACGCAGATCCTCACCAATTATAGATTAATTTGAGTTATTCATTTCTGAAGAGCTCGCACAGTACATTGTGGGACACACAGTATATGTGAGACAAATTAATATCGGGCTCAGAAGAATAATAACAACTTGGATACCCAGGAAAATACGATAGTAGAAGTGTACTGTTTTTTCGCGTTGTCCTTATCGATGACACATAACAAAAGACTTGTTGGAATACAACGATATTACACACATAGGCGCAAATACTCTTACACAGATACCCACACAGGTATTTGAACAGGACACTTACACAGGTCATACTCGTTACTGTATAGAGAGTGGGGTTCAAAATATTTAAGGAATCATGGGTCACTACCTATGTTTAGTCTGAGAGTAACTGACCAACGATCAACAATCTCCATACGTTATTAATTATATCACTCGCTTATATACATTTGGTTCTGTAGTTCTGTTTAACAATTATCACCGAATATTGTTTTAACAGAAACATTGTGTCTTCCGCAGATTATTAATCTTAACTTTAAGATTAAATTCTAACAAAACTAACAATACAAGAGTATTGAACTAATGCTAAATAATTACGAAGAAGTATTTTTGGTGAATAACGACCAGAGATCGCTATTTTTACTACTATTTTATTACTAAGGATGATACACTTTACACACGAACTTGGGCACACTGATGATCGTTTAGGTAAAATAAGAGATGTAATCAATATGCCACGAAAATCATTCAGTGACGCATTTCATCCGTATCAAGGATTTTGTATTGAGGAAAGCTTGATGTTGTAAAGAGGTCACTTGTCTTTCAAGCAGTACATTCCGTCGAAGAGGAGTCGATTTGGCATAAAATCGTACATGCTCTGTCATTGTAAAACAGGTTACACACAAGAGTTTGTAGTTTATGGCGGAAGCTCAAAAATATAATAATAAAGTGCAATCACGGGGATTGGAAAATCGGGAGCAATAGTCTTGTGACTTTTGAAACCATACTTGGGAAAAGGTCACACAGTTTATCCAAGCGAATTTGAAGAGCGTTTGAAAAAAGAAGAGGTATGCTTTCGTACATCAAATACTTCGTTCGTAATGAAGTGGATAGGCAAGAAAGAAGTTTATGTGCTTAGAAGTATGCATACTGTGCAGATTTTGCGGCAGTGTCTAGGTATGGAGGACAACAGAGTGTGCAGAAGCCTGTGTGTGTTAGACAAGGTTGATATGGTTCTAAATACTGTTAATTCAACGCATAAATCGTTGAAGTGGTATCGCAAATTTTTCTTCCACCTCATAGACATTTGTGTGTGGAATGCATATTGTGTTGGAATGGAAACCATTTCAGTTAGGATTAATAAAGCAAATAATCGTAAAGTACCTGCACAATGTAGTTCGGCATCAAAACAGACCCGCTGACGATCCAACGAGGTTAACAGACAGGTATTTTTCCTCATTCTATAAACCAAAAAGTAAAAGCCGAAAACGAAGATGCTTCGTTTGTAGTAAACATGATAATGTAGGCTGTCGAGCGTTCAATCAATATAACATAACGATTCCAGATTGTTACAATTTTTCCAAACGCTATATTAGATTAACAAAGGAGCTAGCTAGTTAGAGAAATAGCAGGGCAAGTTCCCTGCGTCAATTTAACTTTACAAGGCGGAAATTTATATACGTATGTATATAAAAAATCTAATTCAGTATGTACTTTTTTTTATTAATTGAAATTATGCTCGGTATAAATACACGTCGCAAAGACAGCCTAAAAAATCAGAAATATACTAAAATGTGAGGTATGTGCATCACACTAAAGTGATAATTAAAAAGCAGATTATGTTTACGGCGCAAAACACTCACCTGAAATGTACACTGCGCAAATTCAAGTGGTAATAAAAACCAATTGCGTTGCTCGTGTCGAGTAGTCTCTTTTCTGGAAATATATCTCGAGACGAGGCCTAATACAACGCAAGTTGGATCTCACGAGACCTACTATGAGCCTCGTGATTGCTACTCATATTCGGTATGCGTTCTGACATCGAAATGAAATGGCGTTACAAAAATTTGTCTCCGAAAGGAAAATTGCTGTTGCGGTATCTATGTGCATTGCGGAGGAAGAAATTCCGTATAAAAAGAAGAAATAGTCAGGAATTGGCTGATCGCAGAAGATACATTTTCGCATGTAGCATTATTAAAAGAATTGTAGCAAAACGAAGCAAAAGAATTTTTAAATTATGTACGGATGGATGAAGAAAAATTTAATATTACTTTCATTTTAATTCAATCGTACGTTCGGAAAAAAGACACTGTAATGCGAGAAGGTATATTTGCTGAAGAGCGCTTGATAACTTCACTCAGCTATTTAGTTATCGAACAAAGTTATGAAAACTTGGAATTTTCTTATACCGTACTGGCATAGCTATTGCGACAAATAATTTTTCAGCGTAACCTCTTGTTTCTTGATTTCGTATTGTCGACGGCGATCAGTTTAGTCAATTCAAATTTTTTTATTTTTACGCCCCGTTCTCAATGTCATTCGAACGTCTTTGAATTATCGAGATAACGAATTTTCTGAGTTTTCCCGACAAACTGAGAAGACTTAATCTATAGCAGTAGTGTCCAAAATTTTTTTAGTCGTGGCGTACTTTAGAAGATGTACAGATATCTTGTATATAAATTTTATTATTTATTTAGAAGAAATACTCTTACGTAACATTAATAAAAAAAGTAAATAGTTTCGTACGTATTGAAGAACTGATTTTTCGAGTGTATGTGGCAAGTAAAAGTCAGACAAGGTCTTTTCAGTCGTAAAGTGGGAATTATAAACTATCGAGGTATCTTGTTATTACCAATTGAAGTCAAGAATAAAAAGGTCTAAAAATGTCGGGTAAACCATAAACATTGTCGCGAACCGAGGCGCCGACAGGCCCATCAATGTGTCGTTGGTCCATTAACTGGAACCCTACGTGACTCTGGCCACGAGCGATTGCGTAACACGTGCGTGGTGAGACTAAGACAAAGGGACAAAAGGGATGCTAATATAGAGTTGCTAGCGTTGTCCAGAGAGTATGGTCCGCGTGAGAGAGTGAGCGTTGGATCCGTTGTGACGAGAGTTGCAAATTAATTATCGAGTTGTCTAAAGTATAAGTACGTTCTTGCGACTAGTTCATGTTAAATAACCATCGTTTCCTGTCTAATCAACATCTGTATCAATTCATTCTTTGTAAATAAACCATCTTTTAATCATTTAATTATTAAGTAGCATATTCCCCGATACTACAATAGGATATGATTAAATTTCTTCCGCTGCATGAGATTAAAGACAGAAAAGCTGATCGAAAGTTACTGTATTTAAACCATACGATCGGCGGCAGGTGCCTTTTGTTTATATGTCGACGAGATATTATCTGGTCTCATTTTGGTCATCCGTCTCCAGGGAATACGGTGAGTTTGTTTTGTTTGTGTCATCAGTCTTCACTGTCATTATATCATCCTTATACCTCCGTGACCTGATTCCGAGCACTTGGACGCGGACGCGCACATTTCGCCTTTGGATCGTGAGATGAAACATTAATGCAATTCGAAACTCAACCGATGAAACAAACCGTAGAAGCAGGAAACGATTGCTTCTGGCTGATCGTGAGGCGATTTTCAATTGTACAAGTGCTCCAACGATTCAAATTTGACTCTGATCTTTTAGGCACGAAACGATCGATCCTTGGCCTTCTTCGTTCGAAGACAAACGATTCTCATTATCGATCGGCTTATACGGCTCTGATGGCGCGCCCTTCAGATGCGTATCCGCCCGTCGCAGCGCAGCAATACGATTACAAAGTCGTCGGGTTTTTAGAAACAGTTTATAACCAAGAGAAATCCAACGACGCGGAATACTGTCTTCCTTTCCTTAAATTCAGCGCGCTTTATTATGTTATTTCCGGCGAACCGTTAATCGGATACTATCTTGTAGATGTTTAATTTTCTCCTTCGAAATATTGCTTATCCTAACTTTAATCATTTTTTCTACTATTAGTCTGTAATAAAACTTGAACGAGTATACACGTATTTCTTCTACAAATCTACAAATCCTGGCTTTCTCGAAATGTCCTTACGCTTTAACCGTTTGAAACCTGTTTGGATTTTGTGTCGACAGGTCTCAGTACATTTCAACGCTACGGACGACTGACGGTATTTTGTATTTCAGTGTTATCTTCTCAATAATTTTTATTGAACAAAACTTGAAATATTTATAAAATAATAATACGCATGTATAATAATATAGATGTATTTCATAAAGTAACAAATATGACGAGCGCTATTGCGTCGCTTGGTTCTCTTCGCAATCGATTAAGAGAAGCGCCATCATGCTGTTCGGGATTTTTCGACCCTGTTTTTTTAATGACTCCTGGGACTCAAACGATTAAGGAGACTCGGTTGCAACAAGTTACACTTTGAGGCGGTAGAGTAAAAGTTCGTGTGAACGATCGCTCGTACTGCAACGCCATTTGCATACGTATCCACGTTCCGTATAGAAACTGAGGATACGACCCGTCGCGAGGAACAGGGTCTCAATTCATCCCGCGACTACAATGAGTTCACCTCTTGCGTTGGTAGCGGCCTCCTGTATTTTGATGCGTCATATTTCAAAGACCAAAAAAAGGAAGCCATCTCGTTGGTGAATGTCACAAATATATGTCGGAGATGAAAGGATACCGCCGGGGCCTTCCCTTTAGAATTCTTGGGAAAACCCCAATACTTTACTCTTTGTGATTTAACTCGATTATAATCGCCCGAGATTTGCGATAATGAGCTTGGGCTCGAAGCGACAACTAGTCGCTGAACGTAACCGCGGTCGCAGGATGAATGTTTTTACCTAATAGAGATATAGAGTAATTGTAGAGCTCTCCTTAAAATATATATTCAGAATATATTCTGAAAGAAACATTTAAGGCAAATGTTGATTATAATCTTCAAAGATTTGTTCATTTCACCTTTGTTAAAAGTTATATTTGTTGAATGAGTCAAATGAGTGTTTGATACGTAAATACGGTGGCTTTGAAAGGTGAAAGGTTTAGGAGAAAGATTCCATGGATGATAAGCCGGACTAGAGTGAAATGTATAATTAATATTTCTGTAATAGCCTTTATTTGCTGTTGAAAATATATTAATGAAGCTATCAAATTGAAACAACTATCAGTGAAACAGCTCGACGTGTGACGGACCATGTTGTTGCTTATGGCACGCGCTATTGCAACTTAAATCGTAAGGCAAGAGGTTAATGAAACGCTCGGTTATTAAAAACATTGTGGACACGGCTAATAAATGTATTATTACGATTTTTGGCAGAAATGAATACTGAACGTCGTGAGAAAATTTAAAATATAATTATGCAATTGATGCGTCGCATAACCAAGCCAGCTTTCCAGAGAATATCGTGAAATTCTTCTCTGCTCCGTTTATTGTCGCGCCAGACTTTCCTTTCTCGGATGGCTACGTTGTCGTCAACCGGCGCAGATTATGGTTTCCGCCTTTCCGCGTCTTTGTGTACAGTGTATCCATATCTCCCGCAGCGCTAAAGCTCGACTTAAAAATCTACAAAAATCCTCACGTTTTTGTTCTTCTCGATAACGATTTCGTAAATGGGCGCAAATTTTTTTTTTTATTTGCGTTTATTTTACAATCAATTCTCGTTAGAGAATTTTAAGTAAATTTATCTGGCGTGGTACTATGACATGATTAATAAGTGTTTATAATATGTTTGATTCTATTTGAATCTAGTGCTTAGGTCTAAGGTGTAATGTCTTTTTAGCCTGCGAATCTGTTCCGACGTGTCGAGTAGTCGAGTAATTAGAGGGTTTTGGTGGTTGCTAACTCTTGTGCTGTGTCTATTGCTGAATATTGATATTTCTTCTTTGACTATATCTTGAGGTCGTGATGTATCGTTTCGTTGGTGACGTACCAAGGTGCGTCTATTAGGGATCTTAAGGTTTTCGATTGGAATCGTTGGAGAATTTCCATGTTGGAATTACTCGCTGTTCCCCATAGTTGGATTCTATAGGTCCTGACAGGTTTTAATATGGCTTTGTATAGTGTAATTTTACTTTGCGTGTTCAAGTTGGAACATCGGCCGATGAGCCGGTAGAATTTTTTAAATTTTGCTTTGAGTTGTTTGGTTTTATCGTAATATTTCGTTTTGCATCAACGATATTTTCTTTAAGCAATTAGGCTCCCGTCGAAGTCCCAGTATTAGCGTTTACATGTCCAATTTGTCTTTCAATTTAACTTGCAACCACTTGCAGCCACTGATTTCACGCATCTTCTGTCTGAAATGATAAAACTAACCCTTTGCGGTTGAGAAGCGACTCTCAGTTGCTATGACGTTTCGTGCGGCAACTGAAGGGGCGAGTGATAGGCGACAACCCCTTTTAATGCTAGATTTCGACATCTGCAATTGATTAGCGCAGTATTGGTTCGTAAATAGGTTCCTTAGCTCTTTATGTTCTTTGTTAGGAGGTGTAAAGTGTTAAAATTTAAAATGGAGGTAAAATATTTAATCTGAAAAAGCCTCCAAAAAGACACAAGTCCATTTTTTTTTGTTGTTTCGAGAAAATTAAAGATTAACATCTCAGTCAATTCAAAAATATAAATTAATTATGTCAAGCCTGGCAATGTTTCTGCCAATTTATCAATATGTAATTTGATTATATAAATTTCTTTTAGGCGAATATAACTAAAATAATATATATTTGCGGGCTGCAAATGGACTTGCACCATTTTCATAACTAGTTAATTGGAAAAACCATTTCAATGATGAAAAATGAAATATCACTTGAAATATATTTTGTATTAATCCAATTTCGTTTATAAATAAAAACAAAAAATAAAATGGTAGTATTTTTCATTTTGAACGTTAATTATATTTATATATTGTTAAACTTAACATAATGTATCGATATTATTTATTTATGCTCTTTATGTGGCAGTGTTTTGAAATATTCATGATGCACAGGAAGTATAGAAGATGGTAACTGCTCCATATCCTTATATTTCTCGTTTCATTCCGTGTAAAATTTTTTTATTTTGTCTACATCGTTTAATAATATCATAATAGTTCTGTGCTGTGTACAAGAAATTCTTTTTTCGTAATGCCACTTTTATAATACCAAAATCTGTATCGTTTGGAAGATGCGAATGCCCGGAGAGTAAAAATTTATGATCAATTACATGGATGTTATTTTCCAAAGACTAGACAACATTACGATGAGCGTAATAACATGACTTTGAGTCGTTACATTTTGTAAATGTCTCAAATAGCAAAAAGCTATTTCCTGCGATCCCCTGCAAGCAGTGGTTTCGTCCCACACATACATATTATTATGAAATCCCTCGTTTAAATAATTATTACAATACATATTTCGCTTATAATAAGCGATCGAAGAAGATCATTTTGGATAGGTTAAGACTTTTTGTAAATCAAAAGAAAAGGCAAAGTATTTATCGGGATTTTGTGATGCCACAATTTTATCTTCTTTTAATGCTTTGTTTGCTAATTTAACATTTTTCAAGTGATTAACACGTATATCTATGGAAATTACACTTACACCACTTTCACAATCAATCGCTATGCAATTTCTTTTGGCCCCTTTTACATTGAACAAAGCATTGGCATTTTTTTAGATATTAAATATTAACTAGTTATAAATAAATGCTTTACACTAAATTAATTACAAATTATGCGATATTTCATTTTTTTACCAAAATGGACTTGCACCACTTTCAAAATATGCAGTCCATATTGTAATCTACGAACGGATTGGAAGTATCTCGCTCGTAGAACATCAAAATTATGTCCGCCCTACCAGAGATAAGAAAAGGTGACTAATTATTATTACAAGTAGGGTTATACGTATCCTGTATATTATAATATAAAGTTGCAAACGATTCTGATGCTAAAATAAAAGCTATTAATAACTTACTTAAATTAATTTGGCTACATGTATAAAGTTATTGTTTAAAGCTAATAAATTTCTTTTTCAGGTCAGATAACTCCAGAGCCATTGCCAGAATTTTTAGCTCCTTTGGAGAATCACACAGTGATCCAGGGCCGTGACGTCTTCTTCACTTGCGTCGTCAATAATTTACATTCGTACAAGGTATGTTCGATCATTTCTTGATGTTTTGTTTGCTAAATACTAAAATTAAATAATACAACATATATATAGGGCATCTTACTTATCAATTTTTCATGTTAAATCAAAACTTAATTCGTAAGTTTAATATAATATGACCCTGAAGCGATCCTAGACTTAGAAATTTAGACTTGCTCAAGGGAAACGTCGACGCAAGAAATTATATTCTTTGTGTTGAGTGAAGAATCTCCGAAGGTTCGCGACTTTAAGCAGACTGTAATATGAGTCGATTTCGGGAGTACGAGTTGGCTAATTATTTGCCAAGTGTTTTGCTCCAAAGTTTAAATAACTTGACACACTTAAATGACTTAATAACTTGAAAGCTTAAATAACATAAGAATGAGGTGCGCGAAATCCAATTTCTGTTAGGTGGTTGAGCCTTGAGCAAGAAGAATCAGTTAACTTCTTAATACAGTTTTCTTTCGACTGCCGAAGCGTGCACACGTGTGTCTAGTGCCCAGTGAAGTTCACAATACGTGACGATCCTCCGTCGAAAGCGAGTTGAAACAGAAAGAAACCTAGTGTTTTCTAAACTTACTCGTGGAAAATCCAACACTTCAAACCTCTAATTCAAATCATAGCCTCTCGACTAGTTATCTCAATTTGAATTAACTAGCTCTAAGATGGCCCAAGTAACCAGATCAGGCCCTCACGAACAAAACTACAATCGCATCGTTCTACCTTCTCCGCGGCAAAAGGATAATATATCCCACCTTTCAAACCACACCAAACTGAAGAAAATCCTACCTACTCTATCTTAAAATCATATCTAACCAATAGGTTGTTCATGATTAAATACTTACACGCTATAACCGCAACATTCCCAATAGAAGCTGGCATGCCCCAAGGCAGTGTCCTCGGACCTCTGCTGTACACCATTTACACTGCCGACTTACCAACCTTAACAGAGATAACCACAGCGACATTTGCTGATGACACAGCTTTATTAGCATCCCTCTCAGACCCGATAATTGCCTCCTCAACTCTCCAACGAGGTCTCCACTCTATGGAAGAATGATTCCACAAATGGCGCTTCAAAATAAATGAAAATAAATCCAGTCATATAACTTTCACACTGCGAAAACAATCCTGCCCACAAGTGACCATAAATAATATTCCAATTCCAAAGAAAGATTCAGTCAGATATCTGGGCATAATTCTAGACAGAAGAATGACATGGAAACGGCACATCGTAGATAAATCCAAAGAACTGAAAACAAAACTAAAAAAATTCTACTGGCTCATTGGCAGACGCTCCAACTTAAACATGCAGAGTAAAATAATGCTATATAAAACCATATAAAAACCTGTTTGGACCTATAGTGTCCAACTATGGGGAACAGCGAGCAACTCCAACATGGAAATTCTCCAACGATTCCAATCGAAAACTCTAAGATCCTTAATAGATGCACCTTGGTACGTTACCAACGAAACGATACGTCGCGACCTTAAAATACCCACAATCAAAGAAGAAAGATTCAAGTTCAGAAACAGATATAATATAAGAGTTAAGAACCATCAAAACCCAATAGTTGTCCGATTACTCGACACGACGGATCAGATCCGCAGATTAAAAAGGCAATACCCCTTAGATCGAAGCATTAGATTCAACTAGAATCAAACATACTGTAAACTTTTATAATCCAAGTTACAGTACCACGCTAAAATAGTTTACTTAAAATTCTGTATGAGAATTGATTGTAAATAATCTATTAAAGAAAAAAAAAAACTTCTTAATACATGTCACTCGAGTTAGAAAAAGGATGCTACCCTCGCTCGCATAGAAACTGCAACTAAGCGCATCTATGATGCGTCAATTGCCATTGAAGCGAAGAAACTGAATTCTCGGTTAATGCTACATAGTTCTTTTGGGTACGAGCAAAATTAAACGAAACTAAATGATAAAAGTGCATGTAAAAGTATAAAACTAAAAAATAGCAGAGAAGTTATTTCCGCGTCATAAACTTGAAACTGTCTATTCCTAACACCTTAACACCTAACACAAAAGCATTGATGTGTCAAGTGTCAATCATTCCTAACGAAAGAAATATGCAAGGCTACTGTGATGGGTTTCTCGTGGCGAACATTGTTCGTTTAGCTTTTGCCATAAAAGGAAATCGAATATGGTAGGATCAACGAACACGAGTTTGCACATTTATCGCATAGTAATTGTGTTACAGCGCGGAAGTGCTATGGAGCAGCCATCGTGTCGATATCACGTTCAAAAGATCCGACGATGTATTTCGCAAAAATGTAACGTAGAAAATAAAATTCTACACATTCATATTTCTGTTGATAAAACCCGCGTTTCCAAACCCGAATTCATTAAAAAGGTTATGCAGTAGTATTCTGGATGGATGAATTCGTTTTGATGATGAGCTTTGACGTAACGGAATTAAAAATACGCAATATCCTATACAAAAATATTTTAGAAAAATCTTTCCCCACTGCTGTACATGTTGTTAATAAAGTGGAACAACTTTGGAGAATCGGTCAAATAATGAACAAATACGAAAGTTGATATGCAAAAATATCGGCTAGGACATATCTTTCAAGTTATAAACGACTTAATTTACGTTAAAAATCCCTTGCGCTGTCGTGCAGATTCTGAGCAAATGACATCGATTGCGTATCACAGTGTCACTTGACTAACAAAACCTCTCGACGAAAAATTTTTCAACCTTACGTATTCGTATCGTTTTACATGCGTCATTGATTATGTCCAAGTGCATGTGTAACGCAGTATGTAGAGAAATGCGTATTGGTATGATATTAGGTTGTCCCAAAAATTTCTTTCGTTTTATAAGGAAATAACACGCGGCCAACATTTTTTGTTTTATATTATTTCATAAATTATGATCCATTTCGTTCTTGTTAAAGCAATAATATAATGTTTTATTAAATACAAAATTTATGTGTAACAGAATAACTTGAAGTATTAACCGCTCTATTCTCTTATACATCTCAAACAGGAACGAATTTGTTTCATTGCACATTTATCGCGTCTCATGGCGGTTTCCTTTTGTCTTTTTCATTTTCACTCCTCGCGTGCACAATACATATACACACACCTATTTTCTAACAGTTCCAATAGGACAAATGCTTATAAAACGAAAGAAACTTTTCGGACAACCTAGTGAAATATCTTTCCGTTCTACAAAGATCCATCCATGCAATTTGTTGTTTCATTGAAATTTGCATCGTAGATTTCCTATGTTCCATGATATTCAGCGCTATATGACGACTATTCAAACCCGTAGGTAAATCATTGCATTACGATTGATCTCCCTACTCGCAAATATCCGCAGGGATTAGCTGCATAGCTCAGTGGCACTGTGAAATGCTGACAAACATTTGTTTCTCATTGACAATCGATATTAATAATCATTCGAGCCATCGTGGTGATCCGGGGTGCATTTGTTTTGCTATCTCGCTGGATGATAAATCGCAAATTATGAATGTTAAATATAATAAATCTATATAAGTATAACAATTTGAACATTTTCAACTGAAACCCGTCTAGCCATTCAAGTAGATGCAAATCAAAGTGCAAGGAACAAAAAATCAAGGCACAACCAAAGGTGAAAGATGTGTGATAGATACTCAGTACATGGGCACTCGGTCAAAAGATACTGCTACAGTAACTTGAGAGTTATCGATGGAAACAGAAAAGAACAATTAACCTGTAATTAAAGACGAAATAGTTCGAGGACCCGAAGTTAACAAACAGGTACGAGTCCTGCAAAATTCAAGTTTAGAAGAGGAGAACAAAACAGATATTCCAATACCTAAACTGACATATGTTAAAGCCCCTATCGTCAGTACGATTAATAGAAACTTAAAATTAACTAGTAGGACTCCGAAGATGTTTACGAACGCAATTGCATGGAAAGCAAGCTAGAATACAGCATAAAATCCAACTGCTTACCGATTAGTAGTCAAAAAGTAAATACACCCAAGACTTAGAAGAGAAAAAATATTGCACTGCGATATTTCTAGACATTCAACAGGCATTCGACAAAGTATGGCATGAAGGACTGTTGTTGAAACTAAAGAAAACCCTACCACACACCTACTACTCCATCCTAAAATCCTACCTAACCAATAGACAATTGGTAAAACACTTAGACGCTATAACCTCAACATTTCCAATAGAAGCTGGCATACCCCAAGGCAGCGTATAAATTGTTGTAACGGGAATTTACGACTTCTGTTGACGTGCTTTCTCGCGAACGCGTCTCTCCGCGAAAGGTCGAATAAACAGAAATCCTGCAAACAAATTTTGTCAAATATCTCGGTCTTCGCCTGGACAATAAGATAGATTGAAAGAAAGATATCCAATAGAAAGTCAAACAAATAAAAACTATCACTAAATCTATAAACTGGTCTATAGCAGGAACTTTCAAATTCAATACAAGCTCCAAATCTATAAAACTGCCATCAAATCCAACTGAACATACGAAATTAAAATCTGGCGAACGGTAGCCAAACCTAACGTAAAGAAAATAAAAAGTGCGCAATCTATTGTTCTAAGGACGACATTAAATGCATGGTCAAACTTAAGAAACGACCGTATCCGAAAAATACTAAAAATTTCAACCGTGGGGGAAGAAACGATAAAACACTCCAAAGCAAACCATTACGGAATAAAAATCCACACGAGCAAACTTGCTAAAAACTGTTGCTCAAGATTCTCTAGAAAGTTCAAAAGGAAACACCTTTCAGCTAACTTACTTACACCTAGATATTTCATACAGCCACAACGCGTTATCTAAACTACCTCTTTTAAATAATTAATTAATAATTCATTCATTTTCATTATTTCTTTTAAAACGTGTAATTGTATGTAATAATTAGGTACATGTAGTGAACGAACATATAAGAAGAAATTGACAATAAATAAAATTTGAGAATAATGCATTCAACTTACAAGTCCTTAAATAGAAGCAAATATTCCGATTAATAGGATTGCACCTATCATTACGTTCGATTTTTCTAAATCTAAACATTGAATATCGATGTCATACCCTATATTTATTAAAACTATTGATAAGCAAGGTGAGTTTAGGATAATGAAGAAAAAAATATACTAGGCTTTAAATAGGCTGTAAAGTTAATACGTTTCATTTAGAAAATTTCGTTACGAATAACCATTATCGATGACAAAAATTTAAGTTTGGTTACCTGTAACCAATATAAATGACCGAAATCTTTTCTTGGTTAGCGATGGCAAAGATTTGTTCTCGTTACATCCGACTTTTATCAACTGTTACTAACATTCATGGTAATTACTACATATTCATCGACAACATAAAAACATTTAATTATAAAACATATATGTTATTAGGCAAACGAACAGTATGAAAATACATGAAACAAAGAATAGAATAAAAGAAGTTGTGGTACAATATTAATATAAGTGTTATTAAAGATATTGTACCATAATATCTTTATTTTATTCTCTGTTTTAGGCATTCTCATACCACCTTTTTTTCATAATTAAGCTTTCCGTATATTGTCAATAAATACTAGTCGTTAGTAATGTTAATAACAATTGACGATATTCGAACAAGGAGAAAAAATTTTTGTCGCCGATATCGGTTAGCGGGAGTCAAAAGAATTTTTCCCATCGATAATCGTTATCGGTAACCAAAATAAAATTCCGGTCATTTATATTGGTTACTAGTAACCAAAATTAAATTTCCATCATCGATAATGGTTATCGGTAACAAAAAATTCCAAACATTCATATTTGTTACTGATAATCAAAATTAAATTTTTGTCACTGATAATGGTTGCCGGTAGCCAAACAAATTTCAATTATCGCCTAATGGTTTTTCTTAATGCGAACAATTAAAAACTAATATCTTTAAATCATTCCATTTCCTGAGAAATTTCTTTGAAATTTATTGATAGCTGTCAAATCCTTCGTACATGTACTTCGTGTATGTATAAGTGCACCAAAAACTAAATGTAAGCGCCACTATTACATGTAGTGCATTATATAATGTAAAATGTAGTTTTACTTTTTCACGACAACAATTTAAATATTTTCCACAGGTAGCTTGGATGAAATCCGATTCTCGAGCAATCTTGGCGATACACACGCATTTAATAGCGCATAATCCACGGCTCTCAGTTACACATAATGGGCACAATACGTGGAAGTTACATGTGTCAAATGTTCAAAAAAATGATTCCGGTGCTTATATGTGCCAAATAAACACCGAACCTATGCAAAGTCAGGTGAGTCAAAATTTACGCACTTGAAATAATTCCAGTCCATGCGATGTATTTTAATCCTTATTATATTTGATAGTTTAGATGATATAAATATAATAAACTGTTTAGAGTTTATTTGTAATTTATGCAGTCGATATTTGGCAGTAGAGTACAAGGTAGTAATACGAATGCAATACAAAATAATAATATAATTTTGACATCTTTTACATTACAATCTAGTTATGTACTACAGTTTAATTATACCACAACATACAAATAGAAGTGAATATATTTTAAGAGCGTTTACTTTCCCCGATACAATTTCAGGTATATTTATTATATTTAAGTTCTCTACAATATCTTTAACTCAAAGCCATATTAAAATCTTTTTTGGACCTATGGGATCCAACTATGGGGAACTATGGGGAAATTCTCCAACGATTCCAATTAAAACTCTAAGATCCTTAATAGATGCACCTTGGTATGTTACCAACGAAACGACACATCGCGACCTTAAGATACGCACAGTCAAAGAAAAAATAGCCAAGTTCAGAAACAGATATAATATGAGTTAAGAACCACCAAAACCCATTAGTTACCCGATTACTCGACACGACGGATCAGATCCGCAGACTAAAAAGGCAATACCCCCTAGACCGAAGCATTAGATTCAACTAGAATCAAACATACTGTAAACTTTTACAATCCAAGTTACAGTACCACGCCAAAATAATTTACTAAAAATTCTGTATGAGAATTGATTGTAAATAATCTACTAAATAAAAAAGAAAAAGAAAAAAGTAAGTCAAAGGAAGAGGATGAAGTTTTCTTGTATAAGGCTTTGTTTCTGCTGGAGTTAACTTGCAGTGAAATACGTTCAGTGTCGACAACTATTTCAATCTTTAGCTTTAAATTAAAAAAATTTACGCGCAAAAATAAGCTGTTTTTCCGTTTGACGTCTTATCTTGTCTGACGGAATGGAATTATTCTGGAAAAGTTTGTATACGTACAGGGTATATAAGAAATACACTTATTTGACCGGACCACCACGATTCTACGACACTGGATGAAACAGTTCTATAAACGTCTACTCATCACGAGGACCAACTTGCCAACTTTTCAAAATAAGCTACGAGTCGCAATTAAACCGTTTTCTGGAGAAATGACGTTGAAATTCCATTGGGTCTTACATCGAGATTATTCGCAACAAGTTTACATTTCGCAGTCAGGTGGAAAGTAAGTAACGTGACATTAATGAGAAAACAACAAGTTTTCGTTAGCAGGTGGGATAGCCCACGATAAACAGAATGGAGTAATCAGCGTGATTTCACATTATTACAGAATTATCTACTGCGTGAAAAAAGGCTTTCAAACAAAGATTAGACGACGTCGAAGAGGACGCGATCTGATACCATTAGCTGTCTTTTAGAATAAATAGAAAATAAAATTTGTAAATAACAATTAATCTCGTTATTTTAAATAATATATTTAAACTTGTTGAAATTGCAAATAATTTATTTCTGTCTTTTAACATCTAAACAATTATTTAAATGAAAATTTATTTAATAGTACCCAGTATTACTCGCAACACATTTTTGGAACAACAAACAATTCGAGATAGTCGCTAATAGAGATAGATGGCAAAATAATTGGATTTATTGATTAAAATGAAGATTAAACCGATTAAAAAAGGTAAATTGATTAAAATGTACACAAATCCTACATATACAGGAATAATATCTTGTACATCACTGTGTCCAAATATACTTTCCCAGTAAAGTTCCATTTGATTCTCGTGCTAAGTATGATAGACACATTGTCTCAGCGATAACTGATAATATTGGATCGTGTTAGACCGCTCGATCGCAGTGAGCCGCCAAACTTCCGCGATACCTCAGGGAAATCTCCCGTTCTCAAAGTGGACATGACGGCTGTGTAATTACGTAGAGGATCTTTTCGTGCAATTATCGGACGTTTGTACTGACCGTTTAATTTTTTGTTCCAAAATTCTTATTTTTCATATTGGATGAATAATTCGAATATCTCACTGTAAAGTTCCTGTGTTATTATCGATTAGTGTTTCATAATTATATTAAACAACGAGTGTTGAGTAACAAAGTATTGTTCGGTTAAGGATTTCTTTCGTTATTCGTAATTACTACCGTACATAGCAATTTCGACAAACTAACGAAGACGAAGAGTCGAATTCGAGTACGATAAGAAGTCACGCAAAATTTATCTTTTCTCCAATTGATTGCGTCTCCTAATTTAATGGTATTTTATAAAAACGGACCTCTTTCCTTGAAAATGGTAAATCCATTTTCCTTTGTTTCGAAATATTGAAACGTTACGTTCGATTCGTATGACCTTGAGTGATTTTAAGTGACCGCGATATTTGAATGCATCTTCAAAAGGGCAACAATGGGGCAAATAGGTATTCAAAACTACACGGTTACGCTTAAAAAAAATGAAGCCTATTAAAGTGTTCTTTGAAACTCGTAAACGCGTCCATCCGAGAAAAACTTTTTCCATCGCGTAATAGCCTCCTCGAAACCAAACAACTTTTGTTTCAAACATTTCTCTGCATATCAAAAAATTGAAAGAATTATTCAGGTTATAAAATTCCATATAGTTTTGATTGTTAGGCAAATTGATATTGTGATCTAACACGATGCTATTGTGGTCTAATACGAGTCAACCTGATCGAGGGGCGAGAGGGAGGGGCTGTCAATAGTATTCGCCTCTATTGTACCTCTATTCGCTATTTTGAACATAAAGAAAAAGATAACAGTACGGAGTGGATGAGAAAAGCATTATGAATTTTGATCCAACTTTCTTTAATCTCTTTAATCGAGACACGAAAACTACGGAAAAAGTAATTTAAAAAGCGACCAGATCTCAATGACCTACGAAAAAGATAAAATTCATCCGGACAAAAAGAAGGAAGGAAACTATTTAATGTTTCATGAGAGAAAAAGAGTCGAGGAAAGGCATGGTTATTGATCTTGTGAGACAGGAACGTCATAAATGTTAATATGTGTAATCTCGCAGAAGTTGTTAAGAATTTTTATCTTAGTTTGGTACGAAAAATATTGAATAATTTGAATTTCGAATCATATACAAAATAAGATGCAGGGCAGAGTCGTACAGTACCTTGTTCTAGAGTTGGTAAAGATGAAAATTTACAAAGTGACTTTGTAGCACAAATGGATCTTAATAAAAGTAGGAAAATTCACTTTATGAAATTCAATAATACGAATTGATAATCTGCAAGAATAGTAATTGTCGAAAAATTGTCGTCCAGTACCGATCAATTATTGAACTATTGGATCTCTTGCTCTAAATGGTTAATAATGTTTAAAAAAGTCCTCTAGATGTCAGAATACATATTCTTATTCAAATTTGATTTTTACGTATATCGTATGGAAAATACTTAATATTTTCTTGATTTGCACATTCGTCGTTTTTGAAACATCGAAAGCCTCAACGGCCTGTCTTTGGGTCGTTTTATTTTCGAGGAGTAGCTTCAAAGCCCCGTTCGTGTTCTCCTTTGACCATTTCCCTCTTTTCTGTTTGGACTTGTTTTGGATTTTTCTAAAGGAAAAGAAGAAGAAAAATTAAACGAACGCCTTCTAATTTAGTTTCAGTTGCCAAAATATTGAACTTACAGGTTAAAGAAATTCAATCTATGTCTAAATCGTCGGTATTGGACGACAAATACGTTGAAACGTTTTAGATTATAATAGAAAATTGTAAAACTGGGGTAAATAACTGGTAATGACTAGATTAGATTTAGTATACGTTAAAAAAATGTACTTACCTGAAAAACAACATATCAACTCTAGAAAATAATTTTTAACTTTCGCAATATCAATCTATATGTTTGACATATCAGATCAATATGGCTCCGAGATATGTTACAGGAAATTGTTCACTTTTATTTGTTTGTTCCAATAAAAGCGCTAATATCTGGTGAAAAATCCGATGCATTTACAGATTAACAAAAATGTTGAGCGGGCTGTTATTTTGCTCGTACCGTATTTCTTACATGTAATGCCTGTTACACGTTTTATCTTTAAAATAACAAACTCGTTATCTACTCGAGATTTATTCCCAGCGTACAAGTATTTTTCAATAGAGCGATGCAACGTTTTACTCTATCTCGGATCATCACAAGTTTGACTCAAAAGACGAAAGCGCTAAAATCTTGAGGATTCGATTTCACCTGCTCAAAGTGACTTTTGCAGGCAAAAGAAATTGTCCCTCGGATACTTTTAATACTTTTTAACAAATTTCATCAAAAATAGAATTTTATTTGCTAATAAAAGACAACTACTTTTTTGTACTTGTTTTGCTACTTCCACAAAACGACTTTCACGACTTTCACTAAAATTACAAATATTGTACAGTACATTTACTACAAGACTAATTGAAATAATTTGTAATCCAACATATAAGAATACTACTTGTAAAGTATCTTTACTAGTAACAGTTTAAGATAGAGTGATATTCCTAAAAAATCATATATTTTATACATATATGTATGTAGTTTATAAAATAACAAGTGTCTTCTGATACGTAAAAATCTCGAGAAGATTTAATTAAAAATTTTGATTATTTGTTTGAAAATAATGTATTATTTGCACTGAAATTTGTTACGTCTCGAATGCACTGTACTTTTTTACGTGATACATTCCTGTACAATTTTTTTAGGAAGCTATAAAATTGGGTATATTGGTTCCACCAGTATTTTAATTCAAATTAATAATTTATTGGAGAACATTTATTAATAAACAATTAAACTACATGTTGTGAAGAAATATCCCCTTTAAGAACATTTATTAATAGCTCTAGAGTTGATAATATTAGCGATATGAGTTAGATCTGTATGTACGTGTAACTGATAGTACTCGCGTACACATGTGTGTGTAAAACGTTTCGAGTTAATAAAGAGAACGTGTTACACGTGGAGTATAAAATATAAATTGTAAGGAGTTAGAAATCACGTTATTATATATTAAAATTATACTTAACACGCAGATATTATCGTAAATATAATGCTGCGTTAATTAAATCCAACAATATTGAGAAAAGCACAAACTCGATAATACCTAGAAATAATCTAGAGAAACACTGTTAGGTCAATTTCAAATTGCGTTTTTTTACTCGATATCAAACTTAACTCTTATTTGTCTTTTGCATAAACTCTTTTCCAGGTATGAAACTTTAGAGTTGATATGCTGCAGAATAAGATTTTCCAAATTGAACCGAAACGATTTAAACAGAAAAATGTAATACTTTCGATACTCGTAACAATTATTTATGCATTCCGCGCATAATCCTACCTAGTATTTATATAACAAAGCAATGTAATTAGTATAAATAGTAGCGTAAATTTCATTATACAAGCTCTGCCAAAGCATATATGTTTATCCGTAGTGTTCAGATATACGAATCATAGCTATACATAGCTAGTATGGTCGGGAGTTCTCCATCAATTCGTAAAACTGCTCGCTCAAAACAGGCCCCGGCGTAATCTATGTTCCGCATCTATATAATTCAACGCTGCATCGAATTATTGAGATTCGTCCGGTCAAACTGATACCAAACGCGACTATATTTGACCAACAATTTTTAACAATTTTAAGTTAAAGAGATAGGTAATGTGTGACCGGGACTAGGAGAGAGAAAAATAACTTGGCTCCGCAGTATGTTATTAAACTTTACCTATTCTCTCTCACTCGCACTTCTCTGCTTTTCTCTCTTACCTTCGATACACGTACGATAGAGTATAGCAGAGTGAGCACGAGTCGTATAACTTGGCTCAAATTTTAGAAAGCTAGCCATAGTTGGCCATACATATATGCGAACACTACATATTTCATAGCAAATGTATACGACAAATCATTGTGTAGTGTTATTGTTTGGGCGCCGCACTCCGACTTATCGGCTAGTTCTAACTATTGTAAACTTTGGATTCGCGCACGAGACAAAGAGAGTTAGCTCCGGTGAAAACGTTATCTATTTTCGTTGAATACACTTGATATTTGACCTTTTTGCGCTAGACGACAGACCGTGGATGACAGATCGCTTGGCGATAGATGATTGATTGACGCGTCTAAAGTTTGCTTTTTCCAAGACTCGTGAAAATTCGAGGATGGACGCAGATCGGAGCATTTGCAAATTCTTCGATCGGTAGATTCACAGTAGTAGGTGGCGGAAAAAGATGTCAATTGGTTATCCTGTCATCCTGAGATAACGCGTTATTCGCGTGAATTCGCGTGATTAGCGGCTTGCAAATAACAGAATCACAAAGCACGTGGGTCTTCAAGACATACTTATTTCTAGAATCTATTCTCTACAACTTGTTAGTCATCTGAACCTCAGCTAAGGAAGCCACCCGTTGCCGACCCGAAATGCAATTTAACAGACCCGACGGATTTATGATTCTATTATTCCGCTGCAACAGTTTTTTTTTTTTTTTTTATATCGAAAGCAAGTTAAAGATTTGGAAGAAAAAGTTGCCTTCGAAATCTTGGCTGACGAATTTCTTCTAAATGTAAAAGTTCTTCATTATCCTAAAAGTAAAACGAATGAATCTCAATTACAAGAACCATGGCACTGACAGCTTCATTTGTAATTAATCTAATTATAAAATATTGACATAATACAGTAGTCAATAATAATATTTAAACGTTACTATAAATACGATTTTGTATGATTGATGAATGTTGGTATAACGACTACAATTTTACAATTTTAATGAAAATTTTAATTGCTCTATTTTTAGAACGGTTACATGGAAGTGGTAATACCACCGGATATAATGGACGACAAGTCTGCCGAGGGTATGGTAACTCACGAAGGTGGTGAAATAAGGTTGAAATGTGTTGCAACTGGCTCACCGCAGCCTACTGTCACATGGAAACGAGAAGATGGCCGGAACATTATTCTTCGCGAAGATGGACAGAAACAATGTAAGATATTTCGGATAAATTAATCATTTTAGTGTTTGAAATTAGAAATTAAAGGCGTGTGTTTATAAAATACCTGAAAGTAATGTAATAATTTGATTGGCACTTGACACTTTTAAAAAATGTATTATACCAACTATCAAAGTTCTAGAAAACACGCTATGTATGTGACGCGAGTGTTGACGTTTGAGTTATATTCTCTTACTTTTAGCTAAAAAATATTTGATATACTACTACCAAGCGAATATTAGATTGAAGAGGAAATCATATACGAAAGATGTCACTTTTTTAATAAAAAGTTCGTTCTCATTAAAATTTCTGGCAATTCATTACATACCTATGTACAAAGTGGATTGCTTTGTAACACAACTGGGAAGTAACTTTCTTTAGTAATGATTTACGTAATGATTACGTAAAAAGTAAAACAGAGATTTTATTTTAAATCATACTCTAAGAATAACTATATTTTAAATGTGATTTGAAAAGAATTTTGATTTTAAAAATTCGTTAAATGTACAGACGTACTACTTCGATACGATCTAGGCTAATTACGTGTACTAATGTTTATACATCTTGACAGTAGCGGTATTGAAAGAGCACGTCAAATCTTGTTATAGTATTTGCCTTATGATGCATTAAAAATATCATTAGAGATATTCTTCTCATTATCGCAAATATGTATAGTTCTTCTCATTGCATCGATAAGTGAACAGGTTTTATGAGCTTCATATTCTTTTACATTTTAAATATTTCCACAATTATTTGTCTCCGGTAGAAGAAGTATTAATTGCTGCCACTTTTGAGAGAAATTATTTACAAGTGTATTCGGTTTATCTCGAACCGCTCAAATATATCGGGAAAAAGAACGAATGACACAAAAATCGAATGACATCGAAGGGGATATACCATTACATTCTTGTGTATTTACCTCGTATGTATTGTCTTAACATGTATCTGACCTTGAATTCTCTTACGTGTTAAAATATTTCAATGCAGTTGACGTTCAGACATCTCTAAAATACTAGAAACTTGTGTCTTTTGCACCATCTGCTATCGTGATATAAACTTTCAAATTTGACAGAGCAATACAAAGTACGCGAAAAGTGACCGATGAAAAAAAACTGAATGTTTTGACAACATTAAGAAACTGCGGCCTTGTATTTCTGCAATATCATACCAGCAATACAAAATTTTGGGAAATATCTTTATGTATTCCTGTGGCGTACTTCGGGTAACGCTAATCCCGGCGACGCATTAAATTTTCAAGTCCAAATGGATGATTCCACAGAAGCGGGAAATATTTTACAGCGATTTCGCTTGCACAGTTATTCGTTTAATTTGTGAATTGTAAGAAGCCTCGAGTATGTCAGAGGACATAGTGGTATTGCTACAAAAGCGACCAGACAAATAAAGAGCTACATGTAATTTTATCGGTATTTTTTAACCCTTTCGCCAAAGTACTGTCATTGAACGAAAACGCGCGCCAGAAATACGCACAGTGTGCGTGGTTGCTGTATATACTTTTTCCTAAGTCTCAAATAACAATAATTCTTGTAAGAACCGTATATGAAATATCGTTTCATTATCAGTGGATTTGATAGATTTTTTAGCAGTATACGATCGTTTGGATGTTTGAAATATATTACGTGAAACGTTTTGATGCTGTTTCAACAACGAGCAACTTTAAGAAGTGATTAATCCAATATGTCAATAAAATCAACAAAAAGTGTTCTGCCGATAACGACAAAATATATTATTGACTACAGATAGCATTCGTATATACGTCATTTGGATGCCGGATATGCGGCGCTCGAAATAAAAGGGTTAAAAACTATCTATAGAGGACTAAAAAGCTACCCAAGGGCTGAGATTTCGATAAAATTCTCATGTAATCAATTTGAAAGATCATAATATAGTTTTCTCAAGAATTATTTATAAAATTTGGACATTCGATACCATACATCAATAGTAATTTGTAATCGTCTAGAATATAAACAAATTAACTGCCAATCTTGATAATTGCCGGCAAACTTGAAAGTAAAAACAAAAATAATTAAATTTAAACAATCGATACTTATTTAATCATAAACGAACTAGCTTTCAATCTTGGCAATTGTTAGTTAAACTTAAAATAAAAAATCATTGCATTCTTATAACTAACGAGTACTTATCTCTTACATAAACAAACTAGTGATGCGTTTTTCATCATAAATTAAAATAAATAAATTGTACACTTTATCCTTTCCAAGGCATTCTTTTAGTATCTATGAAATATAAATACAATCGACGCATATTGTTATCAAGAAGTAACCTGGTTACTTATCGTAATATTTGATAGGGAACTGAGACTAGGTTGAGAATTGAGAATTTTTTTCTTTTTTTTTTTTTTTATTTTATTTTGGTTTTTACAATTTGTCCTGAAGGACATTTGGTAAAGTGTTATATCTCAGTGGTAAATAAAAAAAAAAAAAAATAAAATAAATATAGCATGTGGGTGGGTACCCCCAGCGGGGTGCCAGCTTCGTGTTTTCTAAGTTATATCTTTTATGTATTGAGAATTTTGCGGTTAAATGTTAAAACTTGTGAAGCCTAGTGCTATTCAACCTTGATATTTAAAAGACAAGTGAATGCCAATGTTGTGTATATTTATGTTACGTTAAATAAAAGTCGGTAAAAAATAAACTTGGAATATAATACGCACCAGGGGGCTGAGAAACTGACTGGCTGCAACAGGTAATTGTCAACGAATTTACGATTTTAGCTAATTAAAAATGGCCACTTGTTAGATAACTTTGTTTGATTACTTTTAATTTACTTTGCGTGATTTCTTTTTAATACCACGGATATCGTTTTTTCAAAATAATTTCACAGACAAAGGACTAGAATTTAAAAGTAGCCACAAAGACCGTAGATGTCTTTTGTCGACAAAATGAAGTCGATTAAAGTAAAAATAAATGTAACGATGATAAATAAATAATAACTTGAACTTAATTTATTGATCATGGATTGCAGAATAAATTCTCTAGTTACTGATAACTGGTAAACGAGTAAACAGAGCAAACTTTCATTGGTTGCTTTCATACTGCACCAAACGGCGCGCGATACTGTAAGACTTTTCAAACAAACTTTTCTTGGTTAGTTAGAGAGATGAAAATATTTATGAAAACTGTTAAATAGAACAGTTCGAACAGTCGATAAATATCGGAATTCGGTTAAAAATTTAAGCATAAAGTTGTCTAGGATATTTTTAACATTTTGTACTTCGAGCATTGTGTATCTATTTTAGATTTATTTCTTCAATTTCTGTTTTCGGACTTAACCAAGTGAGTTTGGAATCAACAAAAGGATCGCACTTAAAATATCCTATTTTTAGACACGTTTGATAGAATTGTGCAAGTAATGTATACCACGATCTCTAATCTTGAAGACTAAAGTCCGATGTCTTAATAACCGAGTGGTCGATGATACCATTTTTTTAACATTTAGTTTTACAGTAAGAGGCTGTAACTTTTTAAATAATCATATGTCCAATTTGAGAAAAAACTTACTTAATATAAACCTACTGTAGAAGTTGTTAGATATATGTATTATACTATTATATTATGGTATGGAGATCTACAAAAGAATATATTATAAAATTACTATATTATCGCGAATTTAAAAAATTTTTTAATTATAAATTAATTTATAAATTATACATTATAACAAGCTACTACTAATTTGCCAGCCATGGCCTCTATAGAACACAAAAACACTGTCATTGAATTATGTAAATCCTACATACTCTACTTGCACTTGCATAACTACAAAATGACGGGGCAATTTCCAAAACGACAACTCAAACAATCATAATATAAAACTAATACATTATTGATATTAATTGCCATAGCAACTGATCATTAGAATAATTCTTTACTCGTAACTCATCTTCGCCCAAAACTCGTCTAACTTCGAGTTAGACAGAAGCATCGTCGATAAATTTTAGTAATAGTTTGCAACACACTGTATGTAAATTATAAAGGTGTTTAACAAATTTTACCTTCGAAACACAACTTTAAGCAATACGAGATATTAATGTTTTTAATGTTTTTAATATTTCAATTCTATCTGCTTTTGCTAAAATACATTAACATATTTCAATACTAAGCTAAAGATCTTTAAACTTGAATATTACTTTTGCTTCTTCTCATGTCACAAACAATTGCACTTAATAATTATCGATCAATATTCTCTTATTCATAAGCAGATCAGCATATTCAATGAATGCGAATTCGCTTAAAATGTTACTACTTCGTGCCTTTCGTTGATAATAAAGTGTATCTTATTGAATCTTAATAAATATGTGTCTTAATAAAAAGAAGTTACTTTTTATGTAGAGGCAAAGCTAAAAAATAACGAATATATATTTTCATGTTTCAGCGTTAAAAACTTATGTGGGTGAAACGCTAGAATTGACCGGAGTTCTTCGACAAGAAATGGGCACTTATCTTTGCATAGCCAGCAACAATGTGCCTCCGACTGTCAGCAAACGTTACTCTGTACAAGTTCACTGTATGTATTATTAAGCGCTTATCGTAGAGTTATTATACAAATATATTTGCAATTATCATTCTCATGTATTATACAAAGTGAGTCAGAACACGTGGAAAATATGGCAGGGGTTGATTCTGCACACTGAAGTAAAAAGGAAAGTTCATATAACATCATATGCCTAATGTGACCTTACGTTCCGCTGACAGCTTATTTTTCGATGCTAAACATTGCACGGATGAACGATTTCTTGGGAAATAGATAAATCGTGCTGGCCTTATTTCCGGACCATTCGATTATCAAATACGGGAGCATTTAAAATCGTTTACTTATAAAACGTCGGTTGATGTGACAACCAAATTTTCCGACAAACCCGTGTAAGCTGTTCGAACAAAGTGGACGATCTATGACGCGACGCATTCGCGATTTCGTAGAAGCTGGAACTGGTCGATTCGAGCAATTTCTCTAAAGGCAGGTAAGAAGGTACTGTAACACAAAGCAAGCGTTTACTCGAAAACGTTTATACGAACTTTCCTTCTTATTTTAATGTGCTGAATCAGCTCCTGCTTGCCTGCAAGCCGTGCTTTCCACATGTTCCGATTCACCCCATGTCTCGAACTCTATCATACTGCACACACAGCTTTCAAGCATAGTTAGCAATTCTTGGATTTTCCATATTTATTTCGTTGGAAAGTTCATATAACGTCCTTTTAATTAATCATGACGAACACATTGCACCTCTGAAAATTTTCGCCTATAATAGTAGCAACGGCTAAGTAGTTACAACTGGTTGTACAAAATAGGGACATTGTAGTTTTAAGGACAACGGTGTCAGTTGGCTTGTGCTACTCAATTTTAGAACAATATGTGATAGATACCAAGATCTAATGACAAGAAGTTACATGTAATTGTTTAAAGTAAGGATAGCAAGCGATTCGTGATTGCATTGCCTTAAGATAGGGAAACGTTGTCTCCAAAAGAGTTGGCCGCGAAATGGAGAAAACAAGGATATCTTTTGATAACAAGAAGTTAGTAAAAAAATAGTAAAGAATTTTCGGAACAGTCGTCACGCTGATATCACATTTGACGAATGAATTTCCTACAAAAATGTAACCTATATCGTTCCGTTCCATGTAATAAAAATTTAGAAATAAAAATTTATTCAAATACAACTACCATAATATGACGAAGAATTTCGCACTCAATTTTAACATTGCAGAGTCTCTGCTTGTCTACTTGCCATCACTACTGCAAACTGTCTTCACTAATGCACATTTCTTTGATTTATATCATATTATATAGGATATTTAAGGTTTTTATAAACAAAGCTTGAGGGCATGTACGGAAAATTAAAATGATAAAATTGACGTGTCTGAGTTAGTAGAGGTATAAGGAAATATATTATAGGATCATTATTCAGAAATGTTAGAAATTAGGTTTTCCAGTGATTTCTATCCTATATGATAAATTTATTGATAGATGGATTTGTTTGCAGTAGATTAAAAAGGAAACGATGGTTATTTAACGTGAACATAATGCAACAATGTGATATTACTAAGTCAACTACATTGATAATTCACAACTCACAACTAATAGTTTACAGCTCATAACAACTCGGCAACTTTCTCTCGACTCGACTCTATCAACTCGACTCTCGACTCGCAACTAACTCCTCGCAACTAGACTCTCGATTAACGACTGCCCATTAATCCGTCTTTCTCCCTTAAGCATCCCATTGTCGTCTTCTCATGCCCCCACCACGTACGCCTTCTGCCGCGTAATTATTTGACTAAAGGACCGACGACCCTTTCGGCCTGTCGGAACTTTGGCTTTCTCGCAACATTGTTTATAGTTCACCCGATATTTCTTAGACAATCTTTCCAGGATATTGCAATATGTATATGTAATTATTTAGGGGCAACGTGTTTAAACAAACTGTGTTTTGTTGCACGCGTCCGTATCCATTCAACGATGCACTACACTCGTTAATCGCTAGATTAATAGTGATTGAGAAAGTGGACTAATCTCGAATCGATTAACTAATCGCAAAAGGCGTACGAAATATACAGCTAAAATGATGTCGTGGAGCTTCCAAAAGGGCTGGACCATTGGAACAAAACTACAGAAGCACGAAGAAAATGATTCATAAATCTGACATAAGTGTCCAAGCATCAAACGGCTTTGATCTTCTCTGTACGATGGTTGAAACGGACGAGAAACGCGAGCGTCTCGGAAACTCGAGCGATTCTCACTAACTTCTTCGTGCGAAAACTAGAGCGATCCAGCCTCGTTAACGGTTGAAGCGATTCTAACGGCGTCCGAAACGTTTCTGTCAGCAAAGCTTGCATTTGGCTGATACGAAAAATATTCATACTGACTGGCGTTAGGTTTCCTTGGCGCGAAGCTTTTGGTGGGAAGAATAAGCGAGCGATGCCTGGACGAGCGTGAAGCTTGGACGCGATTAAATATAAAGGTCATGCATCACTTTTATGAATCTCTGGGAGTAATCGCGTTTATGACACGCTCGGCTGTTGAGAACATGATGGACACAGAAAAACAAAACGTTGTTACAATTAATTATACAAATTACTAGTAACTAAGCAAATTCTTAAACTAGAAGCTGTTTTATTATACGTACCTTGTTCTTAGAGATGAGCATTTCGATAAATACACACATTTGGAATGCAAGTATGGGAACGACCCCTTAAAACCTCAACTGTAGTCAAAGTCTCTGCCTTGGGAGAAGATCACGCAAAGATCACGAATTAAGGGCGCAACTCGGTCTACGCCTCTTTCAGACTCTCCTTGGGGATGGCTTGTCTCCGGCAGTTCGGGCCCTTACCCGAACTATGTCCTAGATCACAGCGGGCCGTAGCCATCGGAAGGAGCAGAGAACTCTCAGGAGTAGTCAGCTACGGTCGACGAACACCTGCTGTCACCTGTGGTCCTCCGCGGCCTCCTTCTCCTAAAAAAGAGCATTACTTAGCTGCTAGCTACGCTAGGCACCTAACACCTGTGCACGAACAGAGAGGCATGACGCCCTGACAACCACTTTGGACAATCTTCCAGCGTGTGCAGCACCGCATAGTGGTCACGATTGCGATTGTAGCGGTCAAAATACAAGTTTAGTTTGTACTTTTATTTGTACCTAAAGTAATTGAATCGAAAAAGTTGGACGACGTAATATTATGTCATCAACGGATACTTACTCATATATAATACAGATATTATTTATACATTTGCATCTTTTTTAATAGTGGTCTTTTTGAAGTAGCTTTTTGCTGTAGAAACAGAAAAACGAAGGGGCTTTAATATGGAACATTTTTTATCCAGACTCCGTCTTAAAAAGATGTTTCATAAAATAAAAATATATTTCAGTTTTGCTATTCCTTGAATACTATAGACTTTAAATGTCCTCGTAAAAGGAAATCGACGAATCAGAAGATGTCGACGACCATTCAACGAAGACCAAAACATGTTAAGAAGCTGAAACGAAGAATAATAAATGATTAGAGAATCATTATGTTAGAATCGGAAGATAAGTTATAGCGCAACGATGAGTTTATGCGGTTAGTTAGGCTGTAGGAAAGGTATGAACAAAAAGAAAGAGGAAAGAACTGCGAGGAATACATAGACACTGCACTATATTATACCAGGCTATACGTGTAGATTATTATGCAGGTATAGTCGAGAGATACGCGACGAGCAAGTTCACACCATCAAATCAAGTCAATGGTAGAAAAGTCGAGAGACACGCTGAATCAAGATAACGAGATAGCACGGTACAATCTGTGCATTTACGCACAGACGTCGGTGGAACATGTGAATTGCCAACGTATTATAAAAGAAACCTTGAGAAAAGTAAGAATCGAATTTGGAAGCAGATTGTATTATTGTAATTCTTGGCGTAATAAAATAAAAGTGCAAAAAGTTTCATTGTTATTGATTTTACCTTATCATCTAATAATGACCAGAAACATCAAAGGGGTTCCGTTTTTTATATTATTTAATTTTTCATCCTCTATTTTGAGAGCAACAATACTGAAATACATTTTTAAAACAAAGTCTGAGAAAAAAAAATATTCCACATAAACGTCTTTTCTTCGTTCCCGTGGAATAAGAATCTGCAAAGAAAAAATATGATTTTCATTTAAAAAAGGAAAACCTTGAAGACACCTGACAAATAGGACTTGACAAATAAATAAGATAGTTGTATCCCCCCTCCGAAACTGTGAAAGTTTTCAAATAAATAAATATACTCCGTATAAATTAATAAGAAAGAAATATAAATTCCTAATAAAGTACTGTAGTAAACTTTAATAATATATATGTAATGTTGCATTGTCTTGGTTGAATCATTCTAGGAAATATATAAAATATCCAAAGTGATAATATCTAGTGACTAGCGAGTGAAACAAGTCTCTATCGAGGTTGCATTTGTTTGGACGTATTTATAAAAATAGGAATTTGAGCAAGGCATACAATTACATTTAGATAATAAAATATATCCAAGTTATATTTCTTCTTCGTATTCCCGTCCCCTCTATATATGTGGGTATAATTACAAAACTATTTTTGTTTCAGTTGCACCTGTTATAAAAGTAACAAATCAACTAGTAGCAGCACCGGTCGAGAGTGACGTTGTTCTTCAATGCCAGGTAGAAGCTTCGCCACAAGCATTAAATACTTGGCACCAAAATACTGGTAATGAACATTTATCACAATTAAATATTTAAAATACATAAAATTAAGGAGAAAAAAATATAAACAGCTTTTTTGCAAAAAGACATATTGATCTTACTTATCCATTTCGATAACTATTATGTAACTATTATGTATGTGCTTGTATACGTTTAATATGTATCTTGTTTCGATATTTAAAGTACTTGGAGAACGGCTTATTTCAAACTAAATCGATATCAGCGACTAAAGAGAAATCTAAAAGATTATCTTATACGTAATTTTCTAACGAAAATGTTTTTGGAAATTGAACAAAGGTATTTGAAATTAATTTTGTGACTTATCAATTTATGACAATTTACTTGAAACTTGATACTGGAATCGACTACATACGAATGTACTAAATCTTACACCATCGCCATGATTATTTCGGTTTTCTAAGTAAATCAGTTACAACGCGATAGCAATTTCTAAACAAAACTCATAAAAATTTAATATATAAGTAGGTTAAAAATATACGACGATAAAAAGTAAACATAAATGTTAAATTAAATTAAATTAAAAAGAATTAAACGAATATAATACTTTTTCCAGATTATAAGTATTAGGTTGTCCGAAAAGTGTCTTTCTTTTACAGACACGTATTTTACAACGACGCATCTTTATACAAACATAAAACCTAATCTGTCGAAAGTTGTGATCTTTATTTTGAGAGAACAGAATGGATAATACATAATTCGATAATATAATATAACACGTAAAATGTTGTGCATTGTGACCTAATATAATACGTGTAATAGTCAAAGCGTTGCAAAATAGAAATATATGTTGCAATACAACGATATTACACGCATAGACACAAATACTCTTACACAGACACCCACACAGGCATTTGAACAGGACACTTACACAGGTCATATTCATTACTGTATAGAGAGTGGGCTTCAAAATATTTAAGGATCATATCGTCTAGTCTGAGAGTAACTGGCCAACTGTCAACAATCTCCATACGTTGTTGATTATATCACTCGCTTATATACATTTGGTTCTGTAGTTTTGTTTAATAAATATCACCGAATATTATTTTAACATAAACATTGTGTCTTCCACAGATTATTAATCTTAACTTTAAGATTAGATTCTAACAATATACTATTCATCACCTACAGTTTTTGTAAATATTTAAAAGAAACAAAGTCAGGAACCGTCTTGATTAAAACTTGCGCCTCAATACATACGTGTAAAAAGATTCTGCGAAAAGTTTAAAAATTATAATTTCCGATGCAAGGCGATTAACTGGATTGCGAATACATTTGTTTATTTTGAGATCAGTGCTTATCTGGAGGACACTACACATGCACGTATGTCTTTGTATTCTCCTTTTTTTAACAGAAAAAGTTGTTTCATATACATATATCTTGTCACTGTTATCTAAATAAAACATTTTCAGAAATCTAAAAATGATATTTGAGATTTAGTTATGGATATATGACAATTTCATATGCGACACATTTGCCAATTAACGACAAATTGAAGACAGTCGAATTTCAGAAATAATTCTAACAAGTTGAACTATTTCGTCAACTTTGCAGGAGTGAGCGACATTTCACAACTTATTTCCAAATAAATTACATTCTAAAGGAGTTATATCAAGCAGATCGCCCGTCCGCTTCTCACCCGGTCAAGTTGAACAACGCTCCAAGAAACAGATTATATTCAAATTGTTTGTCAACTTGGATCACTTTCGTCACTTCTAGAAATGATCTTCAAGTTGACCGGACGAAAACCAGGCAGAAAGGCGCCAAAAACGGACAGAAGCGGGTGGAAACTCTCTTTGAACGCAATTTATTTAGAAATGAGTCATTAAGTAGACAATAATAATGAAAAATGAGTCTAACGTATTCGCTGTTTTCATCGAAGCTAAGAAGAGTTCGCACAATCTGATATATACTTTTCCCTTCGAAACCAACATCTCGATGAAACAGCACACATACAAATGTATACCATAATGAGTAATTTACTATTAAAACCAAAATATGTTTTTATAACCTTTTAAGCTTCTTCAACATTCCCCTTTCTTTTCTTTTAACAAAACGTTTCTATTTTTTACAAAGTCAAAGAGATTTAATTTTAAATCAATCAAACGATATTCATATGGAAAATCTTTTGCATTTTTTGCAATTAAAGAACAAAGATCGTTTAAAGAAGAAACAATTGCGTGTACGTTAAAATCAAACAAATTATGGCAAGCTGGGGATTCGACTTATGCGCGTAGCTTATCACCGCTGTCAACCGTCGGTTACAGCTCGAGAACTTAACAAGTGGAGATGTTTTCGCTGTTACAGCGAATTTATTTCGCACCATAAAGATACAAAGATAGAGTACACGAGTCATATGTTGCCGCATAAATAGATGCGATATGGGAATATGGGAATATAAAGAAGACGCTGTATAGACATGCGCACCGAATGTGCTTACGTTATTAGACAAGGACATAGAGGGTCTCTATGCGGGTCTCGTTCTATTCCTATATCGTTTTTTCAGCTCGCTCACGTGCTCTATCTTTACATCTCTATAACGCTGACTTTACCATTTTGACGATTGATGTTGGATGTTGGATGTACTCACAGACAAGTTATCCGTAATATAAGCCCCGTGTTCGCCGTAGCAAGTCGCAGAGGGCATAAGAAACACTCTCGTCTTTTTCCAGGTCGAGACACAAAGAATCCGAGATACAAAGTTCCATTTAATGTCACGTCCATCCTCGTTAGTCGATAGTCGCAGACGTGTACCGCGATCGTTCCATGCTGTTGATCGACCCGCCTGCTGTTGGAGTGGACCTCTAAAACTTGAAACAAACCAAGATATCAATATCAAATAACATTTTACAGCGTGTCGGCATTCTTGGGCTGATTCGGACCGATTTTTGCCGAAGCGATGCGATGTTAGATCGTCCCTACATATTTATAACTCGAGTCGTGTCTGGTATTGTACATTATTTGAGACGATCTATACGATGCAAGCTTTTTCGTATATGCCGAGCTGTGTGTAGATCTCCTTTATATAATTCCTTCCGAGTACAATTTATTTAGAAATGTATTAAATATCTCGCACCTCAGTTTGTACAAGCTGATAAAAGAAGGTATCCGATACTTGAAAGGCTTATAGCACTCAACACGAGTAACAGATATGTACTACGATAAACAGATTAGTAGATAAGTAATCCTTTTCGTGTAAAATCGACTTTTATTATTTATTAGCGTTCCATATTTTGATCATATTTCGAACATGCAGGAATCAGAAATATTATTTCAAGGTTGTAAATACAAGATTATTACTGATACTAGCAAACATTGCTTCACACACGCAAACGTAGTACGAATCTTTAGTATTCATCCAGCAAGATAAACGTTATTCTCGTGATGTAATAATTCCATTATTATTTATTAGTTCCAATGATTATTGTCACGCGGAAGTGACAAGCATTACGTTATAATGGTACTATTATGTTGCTCGTACGCAAAAAATATCTCAATTTCCTTCTCCTAAACTATTTAAGAGGCTTTTCCAACGTTTCAAAGTTTATGTGACTGCGATCTGTTTCTGCCGTTTGTACGAAAGAATATGTTTTGAGGGTGGTAGAAGAGGTACAAAGGCTGTCAATGACTGTGGTATCGGTAAACGGAGTACGCAGGTAAAATCAAGCAATAACGAGTATACACGTCGACCGCAGCGTAAATGCTTGTACTATGAGTTTTACAGAAAAAGTAAAGCAAAACGAAGAAGGAATACGTTTTTATTCGATAAAAAATTAACAATTCATTGTTGAGAAAAGGTATTCTTATTAAAAACCTAAAAGTCGTCACAAAGCAATAAAGTAAACAAAAATAAACGAGTACAGGGAAGAATTCTGGAAATAGCTGATGCATTAGTGAAAATAACCAACTCAACTTACAAAGACCAATACATTATACGGAGCATAACCGATATACCATAAAGAATAATCAAATATTCAATCTTCTTTTAAAAACTATTTTCCTTTTTTTTTTATAAAATAGACAATAGGTTTACTGAAAGTATAAAGGAAGCATACCATTAAATGTCATTTATATTACTTCTTACTAAAATTTTGCGTTTTTACACTAAATGGTATTTTTTATTTCACACGACGAATATACGCGTCAACCGCACCGAAATAATGTTTTAGGTTGACGTGTATACATGTCGAAAGCAGTTAACTGACTAACGCGAGGCAGCATGTAAATCAAAGCTTCAGAGAGAGGCGGATAAAACGAGGAGGTCCAGCAGGTTAGCTTGCTCGATCGTTTGACTTGAATTCTCTGAATTTTCTTTTGGTAGCTTCAAAACTTTGGTCTGGTCATCGCTGATAAATAATGCGTTGGACTTACGACAGCGAGTAGGAAATGCGTGTTGAACAGTAGAACGGAAGCGATATCTGAAAATGTACATCGATATATGATTGCTGATATGAAGATTTGTATTACAAATGTGTCTATGAAGCGTGTAAATTCAATGTGCTGTGAAGAGTCATGATACGAAACGCTAGTAAATAATAAAAATTGATTTCACATCGACAGGATTACTTTTAAAATCAATGTTCGTTACACGATTATCCACTCGATGAGCGCTATAAGCCCTTTAAGTATCGCATCCTTCCTTTTTCTTCACTTATTTGAAATGTTCCTTAAAGCGATCTTGTAAGGAAGAAAATATTCAGCCAATCGAGTTTGCTGTCCCCTTGGGCTTGAACTCGGATCTTTCATTCGACGACTGCTTTCCCAATTGAACCACCCAGGCCATCGACGAATATTCTTGCCCTGATTCACACTTAGCCAATCGAATAGGGAGTAAATGCTTTAAAGTAAATAGCTGCATGACCGATCGAGGAGATGTCCCCACTTTGAAGTAAATTGCTACATAACCGATCGGGGAGATCTCCCATTTTGACCTTAGTAAAGTGTTTTCTTTTTTGTTATTATTATTATTAATCAGTTATCGTTTACCTGGAATTGTTCCCAATTAATTGCCTGCGTTTTCTCTTTTTATAAAGTACAGTATATAATAAAATACAAAAATTTAGTAGTGTTGGCTTGTCCGAACGTGGTGAGAAACGTATAGTTCGCTGTGGCGCGCGCATTTGACTAAGATGGCTGGGCTGTTTACAATCTTCAATTTCACGTTAATTGCCTAATGAATTGTATGTACGTGTTATGTGTGGGTGAGAGGAACAATAGCACCGACTTTTTATCACACTATATTAACACGAATTTGTTACGCTCGCGATAACTTTATTTTTATCTCGTGTGAAATGCGTAATGCGGAATTCACCTGTCTGTCTTCGCAATCGTTTTAATAATTTAGCAAGAGCGACGCAAGCTGTCGCTATGATCGCGAGCGCGAAATATTAGGCGTTCGAACATAACAGTACGTACAATAACAATTGTACAGTAACAACGTAAGTAGCCCGCAACTAAATCTCAATGAATATAATGATATCTTTTTTAGGAAGATATTTATTTAGAGCAAGATAATTACACATGAAATAACTTTCTCTGTTAAAGAGAATGGAGAAAATACGTGCACATGTAGTCAGTGTATTCTCCAAATAGATACTTGTTCGACAGTAAGCAAGCGATATTCGGGTTTCATAGGATCCATCGGTGAAAGATCAAAGCAACGATTAGTTACCCATAATCCAGTTAGTCACATGCAACCGGAAATTATGAAAATTTTTAACATTTCACAGAATCTTTTTAAAAGCATGTATTGTAGATAAGATCGATTGCTCCAATGAGAATAATTCCAAATTTCTCTTTGACCGCTTTAAATATTTAAAACGACTATATACGATGAAATCATATATCGTATTTCTTTTAATTGTAGTTACTATAACAGTGGCTTTTAAGTTTCTTATACCTGAGGACTGGCGAAAACGGAATAATTATTTTAGAAACTGCAGTGTAGAGATGAAAATTTTTATTTGTATGGTAGTATTTTAATTATTTATTTTTGAATATAATGTTATGCGATGAAAACTTCTTAAAATAACCAGAAACCAAGCAGCTGAAAAAGTGCTAATAAAGGAATTGAAAATTGAAACAGAATATAATAGAATTGAAATTTTTAAAGGATATTTAATTGGAATAAAATTAGTGCGAAAGCTACTGTTATTTTTTTACAAGAATAGTTGATAACCGTGGGTAGAGTGTTGTTTCTGAAAAACGAGGCGGTACATTGACATTTATTCTGCTTCCTTGTTTCGTTCTCACAAACGACAGGACTGAGAGAGTCTTCTCACGTAAATAGCTAGAAAATAAAACCAGCAATTCAACAGTTCTAGGAGGTAGATATTTTTCTTCCGGTTATGCCTGAAAATTCTGACAATATCGCATACTACGTATGGGCGTTAAAGTAACGTCAGAAGACAGCTCGAACAAATTTGTTTAAGTGCGCAATAATTAAGTGCACATGAGTGATATCTTTCATGAAAGGCTTATTAATCCAGAGGTTACCTTTACCAGGATCCTCATTTCGAGGCTAATAATGGCAAAAGCTTTTAACTTATACCCTTAAATGTTAACTTATTATATTAAATATAAATTTCGTGTTGACATTTACAGTAATCGAAATCTTGAAATAATTCTCTGTATCTCCTTCTTACGTACGACCATCCAATGAGCCAGCTTCTTTCTAAGCGCGTCCGTCTGATTTCTTACCATAAAAATACTTGTACAAAAACATTGAAGAAGGATATCAAGTTCACCGAAAGGATTTGATACGTTCGACATATATACAAACTCAGCTCACCATTCAGCAAAGGTTCTATTAAAACAGATTTTCGCCCTCTTCAAAATTATTCTACTTGCTTCCTCAGTTGAGAAAAGCGCGAAGGAGCCTCCACTTTCCATAGCCACCTCAGCACCCTTCCGCGTGCAGAAGGAGACATCGGTGTCGCGAATCCACCGTGTCACATAGTGTCGCAAACGACCTTAATCCCTTGCTCTAGGATTTAAGTACCGATGGCGTGTGCTATAAACGAGGTCAGTCACACGTCGAGCCATTGCACGGTTTGGCTAAGCGTTCAAAGTTATGACAATCGCACACGTGCCATAATGGCACATAAAAACACGTGTAAGGTACAACTGGTTTAATTTTGTAAGATGTTTGATAAATAATTACAAGCGATTTATCGGTGAAAAAGACGGGTTTATTATCTTGAAGTAAATAATAAATTAATACCATTTTATTACGATTTCTGAATAAATGCTTATTTTAAATTACTAACGTTTCGAAATAATTTACGGAAAATTCATAAGTAAAATGCAAAAATCTGATAATTTGCAGAAATCTTTTAAATCACATCGTTTCTCTAAATATTGGCGTTTCTATAACTTTAGTTTCTATAACTCTTAGACCAATTCATTTGGATTGTTGATTTTTTACCTGAGCCATTATAATATATTTTTATTTCATTAGAATCTACAGGAAACCAAGTTTCGCCTTTTATCTTCATTTTTTATTATTTCTTCTGCATACCGATTTGTCTCTATTACGATATTTTCCCAAAACATATTATCAAATATTATATTAAAAATGTCCAACTGCGTTTTGTTTGCATCAAACTGATATAAAATTATTTTTTCCCTTCGAAATCCATTACTCTGATTGTTGATAATTAATGCGGTCTTGATCGTCGGTATCGTCCTCAATAACCAGTCACTTACAACGTTCTCGCGCAGGAAATAAAATATCGCTGCTGTCGCTGTCACTCTTAAAAATATCCAAAAAATCATTATTTGCAATGTCAGCACAGTTCTCGCTGTCCTCGTCAACGTTAAAATTTCTTTTTGAAAACATTTTTCAGGAGTATTTTTCTACTATGTTTAGAAAATTTATTTGAACGCGCAAATGCGACGCACGAATAACGCGTAACTGAGACGAAAAGATATCGACAAAATTAAAACAACGAGTCTGACCAGTTTACGTTTGACCCAATTTTCTTACCACGAGTTTCACGCGATATTTGCCTCACTCTGAATCCTGTGTTTGAAAATATTCATTAAGAACATTGAATATTTCCAAACTAGTGGTCTGTCCAGATAAATCAAGGCAATAAAGAGCGCTAGTTCCACAAATGGCGCTTCAAAATCAACGAAAACATTATCCAGCCACATAACTTTCACTCTACGAAAACAAACATGCCCACAGGTGACGATAAACAACATACCTATTCTAGATAAAGAGTCAGTCAGATATCTGGGCATGACTCTGGACAGAAAATTGACACGGAAACAACATATCTTAGATAAAACCAGCAACTCAAAGCAAAATTTAAAAAATTCTACCGGCTCATCGGCCGACGTTCCAACTTAAATACGCAAAGTAAAATTACACTATACAAAGCCATATTAAAACCTGTTTGGACCTATGGAATCCAACTATGGGGAACAGCGAGTAATTCCAACATGGAAATTCTTCAACGATTCCAATCGAAAACCTTAAGATCCCTAATAGACGCACCTTGGTACGTCACCAACGAAACGATACATCACGACATCGAGATACCCACAGTCAAAGAAGAAATATCCAAATTCAGCAATAGACATAACACAAGAGTTAACAACCACCAAAACCCTCTAATTACTCGACTACTCGACACGTCGGAACAGATCCGCAAGCTAAAAAGACATTACACCTTAGCACTAGATTCAAATAGAATCAAACATACTATAAACACTTATTAATCATGTCATAGTACCACGCCAGATAAATTTACTTAAAATTCTCTACGAGAATTGATTGTAAATTAAACGCAAATAAATAATAAAATTTATGACTCCGTGACACTGCTAATGATTTCGGCACACCGTTTATCGAATACGTAAATTTATTTTCGCGAAATACTCGAAGATTATATGTTACTATTTCACTATTTTGCTAAACTCGTTACACGTATTGCACATATCTCTATCGTTCTGTGTAATTTTATAAAAAAAACGTATGTTCTGTTTGTATAAATAAGCATGTATGAAAAACAGTGTAATATTGTCGTTTCTTACGCAGGTGAAAAGCTGCTGCCCAGTGAAAAATATAAAATGTCAGAATACGCGTTGAACGATTACTCTTGGCAGATGAATCTTACTGTCAATTCTCTGGAAAAAAGGGACTTTGGAGAATACGTTTGCTCGTCCGTAAACGCTCTTGGAAAAGCTGATGGTATCGTTCATTTACAAGGTAAATTTTCACAGAATATGACATATATAAATATAGCGAAACAAGTTAAAAGTTGATGGTTTCTGTAATTTAAAGAACAAAAGCCGTAAAGTATTTTAATCTATTAGCAAAATGTATTAATTTATCTATGGTAAAACTTGTAAATATTTGATAAGAAAAGTGGAAAAGACTATACTGAAAGTGATATTTAATCTACAGGTTTGGTATAAGTTTTAATCGGTCAATTGAACAAATCTCTAGGATCCATAGGATTACAAATATTATACTATAAGTCAGTGAATGTGACAATTCCACGATTCGATGGTCAATTGATCGTGAACATTGATTCTTGCCTCTTTAGAGATTTAATTAACTAGCATATTTGGGGGGGGGATTTGAGCAATTATACATACAATTATACAAACGAAACCTCTTTCTTTTCTTTGTCTGTTCCTAAACCGTTAAAGAGCGTTCAGCCGTTCAATATTTAAATTAATCTCTAGACGATGAATCAATAAATAACACACACACGCACACACATATTGTATATTGTCAATACAATGTCGAGAAACTTATATATTGACGTATATATAATATTGACAATAATATTAATCGTCCGAACGTTCATTTACTTATTATTAATAAACTTCTCGGATTTATGAGGAACAAGGAATACTTGTCTTCAGTAGCAATGAATACAGAAAATCTGAAAAGTGTTATTCAAATATCAAATATCATTGTTAACCATATGCCAACTAAAAAAAGCCATCAACTTTTAATTTATTGTCCTGGTTCAGAAACTGTCTCGTGTATACGAAAGTCTATCATAAAATTATCTAGAAAAATTTTCACGTTTGGTTTCATCGAACTCTGTAGGCGTTATGCAACGCTATCGTACATTTGCATTCACTTTCTCGTAACTGTTTGTGCATATTAGTTTGCAAGCAGCCTATACGAATTTTTTCACAAAGATTTCTCACATAAAAGATAAAACTTGGAAAAAACGAAGCTGGCACCCCGCTGGGGGTAGCCACCCACATGCTATATTTATTTTTATTTTATTTTTTTTTTCACCAATAAGATATAACACTTTACCAAATGTCCATCAGGACAAATTGTAAAAAAAAAACAAAATAAAAATAAAAATAAAAAAAAAAGATTTCTCTACAAATTCCATCTTACTTCTATTCATAATAACAATATGAATATTAGTTGTAATATTGATCTTTCTATATGTATACACAAACTTTCATGTCCATATTGTAAGTGTCATATAAGATATTAAAAAATTTCATTGGCTCTGTAACGAGACATAATTGTCGTAATTGTATTGGTAAAATTTCAAACTATTCCGACGTACATATGTACATAGAGAGTAGAAAATATTTATTGCGAACATATATTTAGTAAACAATTAGCATACAGAACGAATAAGCATCTTAAGCATATACAGGGTGCGCCGTTAGAATCCGGACAAAAGAAGTTTTGTGCAGAAAGTTGTTTATTTAAGTCAATACACAAAAACACATGAAAATGTTGTTATATCTCATTTAAAGGGTCCTTGCTGAGAACTTTTATTCTATGTAACCACCCTCTGCCTCTATGACCTGCTCTATTCTTGCTCTAAAGCGCGAGCACGCTGACTTCAACTGGTCGCGTTTAATTGTCGCGAATTCTGACTCGATAGCAGCTCGTAGGGAGTTGACGTTGGGGTGCCTGCATTTATTAGTTTGTCTCTCGATAACGCCCCACACGTAATAGTCCAATGGGTTTAGGTCGGGACTGTTAGGAGGCCAGAAATCTTTCGACCAAAACATGTCCACATTGTCAGAGAGCCAATTTTGAACAAGATGACTTGTGTGAGCAGGTGCGCCATCTTGTTGAAATAAATACGGCCTTCCAGAAGCCGTAATTTCCATCCACGGCTTTATTACTGTCTTCAGGACCTCCAAATAAACCTCCTTTGTGATTCTTTCGCCTTTTTGGAAGAAGTGCGGAGGCATGACGTCGCCCTCACTTGAGACAACGCTGAACTTTTCTCGCCGGAGAAGGAGAACCCTTCTCGAACCACTCTGAGGCTGCGTATCTCTTAGCAATGTCGTATACCGTCGATCTTGGGTAGCTAAAGAATTTTATAATTTCGACCGGCGTTCTCCCGGCGCGAAGACTTTCTATAATCGCCGCTCTTCTATCGTATTCCGGGTTTTGCTTAACGAGTTCTGTCATTTTGAGGTTATAGAAGACTTATTGACATATTTAACTAACTTCAGAGTCAATCAGCACAAACATCTGAATTCTAATATGGTGGGAACTACAAATTGAATTCTGTCCGAATTCTAACGGCGCACCCTGTAAGTGTTAAATGTAGTTATATGCCACTAAATATTGGGGTTTGTTAATATAAAGGATGATCGATCGTTTAAATACTTTTGTGGTTTCTACGAAACATATTGCACTTGTAATTCCTTTTTATATTTTCAGATTTCTTTCAAACGATCGATACAATTATGGTAGTAGAGTTTCGTAACTAGAAGGTGGATGTTCGTGTAACATTTACGTTAAAATATGCAAAGTTTATGCAAAATATATACAAAACTGGGTAAAATATATGCAAAATTTATTAACAATACTAATATGATAGAACATTGTACAACATTTTATATTTTAGATTAGGAATATGATTTTCTCAATTAAAACGCATATTCTGAAAAAACTTTATAAGTTGAAAATGAAAATATCCAATGCAATGAAAAATGATTGGATATAATTCGAAAAAAATAGATTGATAAAAAAAAGAGCTTACAGTTGAACATATAATAAAAAACATTATCATAAACATAATATATGATGTGTAGGAAACATTCCATAATTGTTATTTATTATTTATGGAATTTACATTACAATATGTAACAATAATTCCTTTTATAGTTTTAACTAATCTGTTGGTACTTCTTATCTATAACGCCATTTCACTTCGAAGGTAGAACGGATACTGAGGTTCTGCCTCATTCGTGTCATGAGTTTCATGCCTGAGACATGCCTCGGGGAAACTCCTATCGTGCGAGGCCCGCGTGTCATCAACCCGTGATTATCTTCAGATTCGATCAACTCACTGCCATCTTCGCTTTCTAGCAGCTCTATCCCATCTAAATAATCAGCCGCTCGTCGTTGGCTTGACGCGCAAGCAGTAGTCTTGATTGTCTGAGGAGTGTAAGAGCAGTAGTCTTGACTGTCCGAGGAGTGTAAGAGCAGTGACAGACCCATCTCGTACTATTTAGGAGGAAAGCTCGATGTGGGTGTACCCTTTTTGAACTAAGAACGCGGATTCGTTCACACCTTTCGGTAGAAAAGTGAGGGTAACGATCCGCGATGCCCATTGGTTATAGCCAATGTTAATAAACAAAATACGAGGAGAAAGTCTCCTGCAGATGTGGCTCATGGGTGTTCTTGTTCCTAGGAAAAACCAGCTATTTCGCGGGGCACATCTGCTTTCTCCGTAATTAGCAATAGCGTGCAACAAACCCAAGGACCGTTCAAAGGACCGCCCATAAACCGAAAATACTTATGTGAATAGAAGTTAAGCTAAAAAAATTGTAACGAGGGGTAGGCCTTGGCGGCCAGACCGAGAAGGACGTCGCGCGGACCATCTCGCGCGACGTATCATGTATTCTTGTGTTTGAAAGGACTATTGATGACATTGGAGAAATAGTTATTTCTAGTAAGGTTGAAGTCGTTAGAGATTATCGCGGTTCTCATATGGTCTAGTTCTGATTCCAAAAGATCCTGTTTGAGGATCACCCAAAATCCCGTCAAAGAGAGACTGTCTATCGAAACTGACCAGGATATCGTTAGGATGCTAATGTCGCGGACTTTCTCTATGTGTGTTTAATATAAGCAGGGGACTTGCCTGTTAGGGGCAGGATTAGGTTAAATGATTTTCAAGCAGTTAGTTCTCTTACACGCTACAAAGTCACTATGTCGCGGACTATTACTATTCAAGCGCCCAGAAGCGTGTAGCAACTCATCTGGCCTGAAGTGATCTCTGACCCGAGAGTTCTCGATTTTTTATTTCTACGCGCAAAAAGATTAGGTCGTAAATTTCGACTGCGGAAATCAAACGCTATAGATACCTATTTATGGAAGTATGCCATAAAGTAAAATGATATCTTTGAAACCATATTAATTTAACACGTTCACGCCGGCGCTGCTATTTGTATTTAATATTTATAATATTAAGATGAAATAAAATAAATCCTACTTTCTTGCAATTGATATACGTTAAATTTCCATTATTTAAATTATCAACCATATGGCAATTTTTATCTAGTTACTAAACGAACTACATTTTTGGTGCTATGCACCGTCCGATGGAACATTCGAATGTGATTCGAGGTGGTGCACGCCGGCGTGAACGTGTTAAATGCGGTTAACGAATATATATGTAATATGTAAATGCTCTAGACATATACATTTATACAACAGATCTAACCGTCATATATGTAATTAATTGTTCTTTTGGTCTAGAACTACATCTTGTCGCGAAAACAACTCCCAGTCCTTTTGTGAAAATCACCGATCAGAAACCATCGAGAAAGAAACCTATACTAAAAGGGAGAAAGAAGAACAGCAACAGCAACGGTAGAAGAATCCATATGGGCAGCTTCGACGATTTCGATTCCTCTGGAAACGACGACGATTTCAGTACTACGCAAATCATGGGTGGTAGCACACTTCAGGAAGGCCACAGAACAGAAAGGCCATTGATATCACCATCGCTACCCCCACCTTGGGTGAATATAAACACAGCCAATTGCAGGCATCACTTAGTACCGATCACGCTATTCTTTCCGTTATTCATTCTAACTATGATATTTGTTCCTTAAAATATACATTCTTACGAAGAAAAAGTTTAACAACGAAATTCATGCAGATAAGATTTGAAACGATTCGGGAATACTATAGAGAATAATAAATATATTTGATTCGTTCTTCGTAGCACGAGACTATGAAAATGTGCTTGTATTAAAATAAAAAATGTGGTATTGCTTTTTACGATTGGTACATGTGACGGAGAGAAAACAATTTATATAATAAGTATAAAATTTTATTCATGTCACGTGACAACAATAATCCGATTTCGAACGATAGTACAATTTATGTTTATCCGAGCATTATAGCAAAAGAAACATAAGAACTAAATGAGTAAGTTCTATGACAAACTTTATTATTGATTCTAAAGGAAAACTAATATTTTTAATATGACAATTTTATAGTAAAAGGCACAAAAATTGAAACAATCAACTAGAATTCCGTATTGAAATTTTAAAAATTTTCTTCTTAACGGTCCGAAAAATAACAATCATTAATAAAAAAATAACTGTAAATTATTCGTGCTGTATCTTAATCTGGAATACTGATAAACATTTCTAACGCATAAAACATACGGAAAGTTATGTAATAAATAATGAATATATATATATATATATATATATATAGTATATATAGTATATATAGTATATATATATATATATATATATATAGTACGTAAACATATAATGGAACAAGTTACAAAGTACGTGTGCAATAATTACAAGGATGTTATAAATATACTCCTTTTCTGCTATAATAATTCTTTTCCAGCTTTTAACCATTTGCACATTCTGTTCAATAAATAGTATCTTCACAACGAATCTATTTAATATGAAATTTTTTTTTTTTAATATTTATTGCTTTTCGTATTTCTTGAAATCACACCCACAAAAGAAGAACCGTAATATCGAGATATAATCTTAATATTTGCTATATTTTGTCTCGCAGATAATAATTTGTTGCTAATGCAAACGATATTTACAACAATACTAGTTCAATTTTCTTTACGATAAATTGGATCCTTATTGAGCAACTTTAATGTGTCTTTCATACAGACTTCTAAATAATTATCCCTACCCTTTAATATGTAGTAACAAGTACTTCATAATATACCATAAGATTTTCTTTTTATTACTCTTATATTATGATCCTCTTATTTTACTGAAATTATTCTACAAGAGTAAATATGTTTAGTATTATGTAATAGTTATATCGTTCTAGTTTTGTTCCGAAAAATTTTACCAGCATATTGTATAAGTAAAATTAAGACGAAAATGTTATGTAAGCAGACTTCCTCAAAAGGTTACAACAAAAATACGAAACGATAATGGACTGGTGTTTCATCGACACAGCATAAGAACACATTGCCGATATCTGTTCAACACGGTTGCACAAAGTGTTTACTTGCTAAGGTCAACTTAATTAGGTCAACCAGTTAAATAACAATTCCTCGGCCTCCCAGATCACCATAAATCACGCCAATGGATGTTTACATGTGCTCATTGTGAACAAAAAGTTTATTAAGTACAAGTTAATACGCGTCAGGTGTTAATGCAAAGGATTCGTGACGTATTTGTTGCAATTAAAGGAAACGAAGAAACAATCGGTACTGCGATAGATTCTATTTTCCGCAGATGCATTAAGACGATTCTTAATAACCTGGTACAAGAAAGCAGCCCTTGGCAATTTCGTAGTTTTGTTATAGCTTTCTTAAACCATTTAAGAGCCTATGCCTACGTAACATTTTCTTCTTAATTTTATGTATGGGATATGTTGGTGAAGCTCGAAAACTGGAACTATGTAAAGATCATATGAATCGAGTTGAACAAGGTAAACTGAATTTAATTAGTCTAAAGTGGGTTAATTGTGTAAATCAATTTTAACATAGTTTCATGTTTATCACTGGCTTTTACTGATAACTGCAGTGAATATCACAAATAAATAACATTGTAATATAATTAATGTTACAGATAGCGCGAATAATTACAGATATTTAATAAATCTCACATTGCTATGACAAATTATGTTAGGACAACTACAAGTATTTGAACAAAAATAAATGAAAAATTCATCGATACACTTTGAAATATTCTTCTAACAGCCATTAATACAAGGTAACAAATTTATAAACTGTATTATTTAAATCGTATTAACGTATTGAAACTTTGTTAGTTTGAGAATGTACCAATGCAGGAAGCAAGACGTATTTCGATATGTTAATTTAACAAGCTTGCAGATGTTCCCGATCGTTTCAGGAAAAGTTAATTAAATGGTACTGACAATTGCTTTGTAAAACTGATTACTCATCAACGTTTACAATGAAATTGATCTTTAGAAGAGGACAGTCAATGGAAATTAAATTCTTATGGAGACGAAAAAAATATAGGTCTTCCTTGCGTTCGACGTAACAAAGACGAATATATACATATATGTATATTTAGATCTAACGAGATATAGTTATTGTGGCGCGACCAACATGAAAGCGTTTCTCTGAACAATGTACTGTAAATATATGAGTAGTGTTCATGAATTTCAATTTACACATCTGCTAGACTTCAACTGCGTGTAGATCAACAAATTATATTATATTATATTATACACGAATTTCACATAATCGTTAACAAAGTCTTCATATCAAAATAAACATTATTGATATACAAACTAAGAACGTTCGAAACATGAAACAACCAGCTTTAACGTACTCGATGTGTCTACGCTTTATGTTTGTGTCTTTTAAAAAATTTTTTAAATACATTATTTTTCTATATTATACTAATAATTACTTTGCGCTAAATTAAAAAGTACATTCGCGCTTATAAGAAAGAAACTACATGTACATGTACCACGAACCTCGTTCGTCTTGAATCTTCCGTTGTTACTTATTACACAGAATGAAAAATTTTATTACAGTTTGCTCTACTACTATCATGTATAGAAGTTGAACAAAAACATTGCACATAACATCTCGACTTTATATGAAGACTTTTGAAAAATATTCTTACTACGTAATAAATTTTTATATTTTTATTATTTGAACATAAGATACGTGGTCTTTATCGTAGTTTGTACAACGTATAAATTCTATTATGATCTAATGCAATATAGAACGCGTATCATATATTCAAAGATGTATGTATAATTATAATTTTTAAAGTATCTGCCTAAATGTAAAAAGTTATAATGATTTTGCAACGTGACTAGTATCTCGAGCTTCGTGTTGAAACAAAGAGATGCAAAAGTAAACAACTCCATGGGAATTATCCGATATTTATTTCAATACATAATGCTTTCCAAATTAAAAATTCTTAATTTAAAAATTCAATTAATATAACTTCCAAAAATATTTTGCATTATTTTCATCGCTTTATATAATTAAGTTAAAAGCTCTCAATTGCTGTAAATTAATTATTAAATTCATCTAAAAATTCGTTTTGAGTTACGAACCACGAGCACTAATTGCAAATAAAATACAGGAATATCTATCTATTACGTACCAAAGATATTTTAACACAAGTTTAACGATAAGGAGTGCAATGTGCGTAGGTGTGTGTACTTATGGAATCGCTAGATATCAAAACAATGAAAAATTTTCATATGCGTAAATATCAAATGAAGCTTACTTTATTTTTAATGCTATGTCAAAAATGCCAGTTCTCGTGCAATCTTACCTTACGCTGGTGTACAGATTCGAGTAGACAGCAAGGAACGTTCAGTGCCGTATCACGACATTACTCGGTAAGCAGGGCTCGTAACGAAGAATATTCAAAATCCACACGACGCGCGTGTATCGTACATGCAAGGTGCGACAACTCTATGACATTTAGCAATTTGTAAAGTATCGGACAATCTGGCCATTCACTGAAACCCACAGCGACTAATCAAACACCGCCTCAAAGGACGTTCGAATAGGAAGGGTAAATGTATTCTTTCTTTTTTGCATATAAATAATTCTCGTAAATGAGTAAATAATTCTCATGCACATGAAAAAATGCACGTACAAACTGCACACACTGTGATTAGCATATTATGATCATCAACGAGACAAGAAGTATTTCGCATGAAAATAATTCGAAATGGCTACATTCGAACCATCTCGGATTACACTATAAGAATAGTTGTGCTGTACAGTGAATCAACTAACGAATCTTCTTGTGTATTTCACTCATATCGATACTTCTCGTTCCAAGGCTTATCAAACACCCAAAATTCAATATCCATACATCGATCACATGTATGTAAGATGACCTCGCCAAAGGCGAAATAGGTAAATGATAAATTCATAGCATAGCTATATTTCACGCCGAACGCCAAATATTAATATAATTGAAAAAGAAAGGTAACCTCAACTCCGTTGATCTTGACCATGAGATTTTTTTTGTAGAGGGAAAGCTTCTGGATGATATGCAGTTTGTCCGAGGCGTGACACGATCGTGGTTCAAAAGTTAGATTAGGTCTTTTGGGTCTGCGGGCCTTGGCTCCCCAGCTATCCATGAAATCTAATCTAACCTAATCTAATCTCTATTATTATCACCCATACTTTACCGTTATTAGTATCGCAATCCCACGCAAACGTATATGCAATTTCATCTCTGACCACTTCTATTGAAGTAAATGGAATCTAACAAGTTTCATTTCCTTTTCGTCATAACTTTTGAACGATGATCGTCCCACGCCGCGGACAAAGTGCGTGTTATTCAGGACTGACAACTTGTCCGAAATTAAATAAAATTGGAATTGGTACCCCTTTTTCTTCGTAATTACCAAAAGAGAAAGCACTTTGATTCCACATTGCTGCTATATATATCGCACATGTGGTGTAATTTGCAAATCCGTAAGTCTCTTTTTTATAACAATATACACATGTTTTTTTTTTGTAACAATATACATATCTTTACGTGTGACGCACTGTATTAAATTTTCGGTATAATCGACCGTATCTGCGTAAAATGAAACGAGATGTCGCGTGCGTAAGTGGCAAGTATTGTGTGTGTCTGAAATTTTTCGTTTGTTCTGCTTGCCAGTTAACATCGGAATACTTCGCGTCAACATTGCTTCCCGTTTGTCCGAATGTATAAAGATTGTATAGGTGCATGGATTGAACGAGTACAAGCATTTCTACAACATAACATAAACTTAAATTTTTTATATATCGAAAAAGAAGCCTCAATCGATATTTTTGCACATGAAACTTCTTCACTGTTTTGATATCTACGATCAATCCTGTAAGTAGAGTGCATATACTTTTTAACAGTCGCATAAAACATCTAGTTTTATTTGTACAATATATCTATTTCTATATGAAAATACTATAATTTATTTTCAATTATTTATTAATTTATTATTTTTAGTTGATTGATTAATTAATTTTTATTAAGAGAAAACCTTGTCATACAGCTCTCATTATATTTGATTTCGAAACAAAATAAATATGACAAAGCATAATATTTAACATTAATTAGATACAAAAACTCTAAATAAAAATTATATTTTTAAGGATACATGGCTATGTGATATCCAAATTACTATCTATACATGATAATCGTGCTACATAAACAACACTGTAATTTAATTATGTTACATAATGCAATCTTTTCAATTAATTCAACCGCTAATTACTGTAATCATGAGTGTAATTGAATTACAATGTAACTGAATTACAGCTGAAAAGTCTGAAGAAATAAGATAAATATTTACATAATTTATGTATACGATTTATCTTCCGTTTTCCGTTCGTACGTGACTCAATTTTATGTTTATATTTTTCAGTCACATTATTGAATTATTTTGTGTAATTATACTTCAATTACAACTATGAATTGCGTTGTAATTTAATTGAATTAGAGATCTGAATTACGAATTGCAATGTAATGGAATACAATGTAATTGAATTACTTTGTAATTATAACTCATGGAGCAATTTAAATAATTGTAATATTGCATAGTTCTGCTATATAAATCTTACATAAGAAAACCATTATACTGATAACAATGAGAATGGCAAATCGTACAGCGCAATTCTAAATCTGTAATTGGTAAATAAAAGACATGTGAAATTCGTATTACAGAATTCTTTCTTTAGATTACATAAACGTGTCATTCTGCTATAATTTAACTAACACGTCTTACGCTTGAATGAAGTATTTGAGTAATTTTTTATTTATGTATGTACTTAACATACCGTATATTGCAATAATATTGTTACAAAACTTATACATAGGTTACTTTATAACACCATGTTTCAAGTGGCATAGATTGAAATTGAAACCACTGATTTACTTTTGCATCTCCTACGCTTTTATCTGCATTTTGGTTTACATACATTTTGCGAGTTATGCATATTGTTACTAAAATGCAAATACAAGTTTAAATAGATCTTAGTAAATAATAATACTAATAAAAATAACGATATTAAGTATAATCATCGAGTTGATTATTACTGTATCTTGTACGGTAATAATAATTAAAGGAATTGGTACTACGATTTTACTTATACCTATAATTTCATCTTATCAATAATGTTCTCTAATATTCTTAAAACAACAAACGTTTTTAAGTTCTTAGAAAATATTGTAAACATACACTATGCAACTATTTTAAAAGTTATATAAGATTATCTTTAAACCACAAATAATATGCACCTATTATGAAAATTATTTATGTACATTAAGAGCAATATGTGCAATTTAACAAGTTTAAACGTAGAAAATATTTTTCATCAGAAATACTATCCCGAAAAGATCATCGAAGCTTATATTGTTCATTTTTGCCTTTCTTTTTTAACAAAGGAATCAAATACAATATTCACTTCCTCTAATTTCTTTCTCATCGTACCTATTTTTCATAAACCTTGGTAAATTAATTAAACGAAATTTACATATAAAACTATATCAGTGAAAATAAGCACGAGTGGTTTCAAACTTAGTTGCATAATGTATAATATATGTACCAAATTGCGTATAAAATAACTCTTTGAATGAAAATATCTCAGATCTATGTTATACTTTTTATACGTTATCTACGGTGTCATCTCGTAAGATGTTCTTCATTTTAAAACAAATAATCCTTTCCAGTATATTGTAATTACACGTATAGATACGAATACAGATATCATACGTGTTAATTTACTTTTTAAATTTTCACTTTTAATCCATCCGATATTAGTCGTGCGTTATGCATCTTATGCTTATATTTATATAGCGAAAGCATCATTGAACGTTACATGCTACTCACCATTTCGAAGATTTAATGATACGTTAAAAGACGATATTCTTTAATGCCGCTTGTAACATTAATCTTTAAAGAAGAAATTTTAAACAATTATTAAAACTTTGATTAGATAAAGGTCGATCACTATTATTTTAACTTGTCCTTTTGTTGAAAATTTACTGGAGAGGATTAGGTGTTTTATTCTTAAAAACTGATTTGTAGATATACGTATATAGACTTAATTATAAATTTATTTCGGTCGTTTAGTAAAAAAAGTTTATTAGTTAAAGGAAATTATAATACGTAGCAGTTTGCGAAATGAAATGCACGACAATAAGTATAGTATAGTGAAGTTTCATATGATTGAAACTAAAACTTAAAAACCTTCTGGGACATAATATAAACGTTATATATAAAACAATAATCTTTTATTGTTTGATCATTTATCATCTGTTATCAGTATAATAATCTTCCACATTTCCAGTTCTGTACGATATCATTTGCTTTTTCTGTATCAATCTTTTCGGACCCACTGAAAAATGTAAAAGTAGGTTAATTATATCCGTAGGAGAGAGCATACCTCACCGATTTCAATCAGCATGAAATACATTGTCAATATCGTCATTCTGAATAACTTTTTTTACACACGTAACCGCCGCTCAGCTTTCGTTTCCAGGATATTTTATTATTATTATATAATTTGAATTTTCAAAATATTCATAAAAAGATATTTATAAATGCTTAAATTTAACTTCACAGTGGTCGCATTTTTATATGTAGTCCAATCTAAAGCTAATTCATTGATGATAATCAGTTTTAATATAAATAAGAATATGAAATAGGTAAATTTAATTCCGACCAGACGAGCATAAAGGAATTTTCGAAAATCTCACAAACTAAGGCCATGTATACATAGCCCAAACTTAATCCAATACTAACGCAACTTTAGAAATACTTTTACCTGTATCTTGGGAACAAAGGCCGAGCGGCGGTTACATGTACAATATAAAAGAAAGTGTTCAGAATATTGACCTTGGCAACATATTTCGAGCTCATTGAAATCGGTGAGGTGTGCCCTTTTCTATATAATTACCAAAATTAGTATAAATACAGTTAACATTTTACACATTAAGGATGTTGAACAATTTCAACACTAAATATTTTAATATGTTTTACGAAATAAAAATAAATCTATTTTTCTCTATTATTTTCTACATATATTAAAAATATATATGTACGTCAAATTTGTTCCTCTTTCATTTACACTGTCGCTGAAAATAAAAAAATATTATTTCTGATACTGAATTGTAATGCATCTTTACCGTATAATACTTGATAATTATAACAGAGTAATCAGTAAATTCTGAAAGTAATATACAAGTTGTTATTTGCAACTGAAACAAATTCTTCGCATGTTTAAAATAATTAAAGTTGGAAAATACATATTCGAAGGCAAAATTAAACGATGTCGAGTGACATACAAGCTATACCAATTAATTTATCTGAATAATATCTTTGATTGTGGAAAAAATTCACAGAATAGTTTCTGTTTCGTTTAGCAACAAAATATGTTTCTCAAGGTCACATCTCTCAAGATTTCAAAACCACGAGTATACTTTTTAGTATCGCATACATTTTGAAACATTTTCTTCTATCTTCCTTGTTTTTTCAGATATTTGCCTAAGGCAGAAAAACGTTTCAGGCGAGAATTGTAGTCTGTACGGTAATATCCTCGTACGTGTATACTGAATATACTGAAAGGATAGATATTGGGATTTATTTAACTTCCACTTTGGAATAACTGAAATCCTTAGTGAAGATTAATTTGAGATTTTTAAATGAAAAGCCAGCTTTTTCATTATATGTCATTAGCTAATATTATAGCTGATATCAAAACATTTTCAAAATACTACTTACTCATTTACTTTTACTTGAATTAATATTAATATTCGCACGCAGCACTTTGTCTGCATTTGTTGCTTTGTATAGGAGGCGGTGATGTAAATATCGTGTGGCTTCCTGCAGTTTGAAAATACATAAACTATTTCTTCCTACCAAAAAGAGGTAATAATCAAATATTATTATCGTACCATCTTTGAGATACATAAGTATAATATGTTATGCAAATTTTTTTGCTACCTAAATTCGGGTAGAAAAAGATTTAAGATTGAGCCCTGAAAATACGGCTATTCTCCGATTTTGCGTTATAACTCGCGAACTATGTGAGATAGAGAAGAAGTTTTCAGAGAAAAATTACTCCGTTAAATTATGGCTATCATTTGATAAAAAATATATTAATGTTATATCGAGTTGTAATACAAAATTGGAAAACAGCCGGATTTTCCTGGGTCAATGCCTGCCGCTTAGAGCAAATTTAGGCGGGAAAAAAATTGCGTAACAGATATATATATTCTCTATATATTCTCTACGTGTTCTTTGCGGACGTGTTCTTTTGTGAGTAACTGTATTTACACGAACCACTTTTAAAATATGTATAAACTTTCAGATTGATATAGCGTTAAAGATTATTACTTACATCTAAAAAACAGGTTTTTTTTATTTATTTATTGTTGCACAAACTTACTGCCACTAGCAATCGCTATTATTTACATTGATGAAATTTTACTTAAAAATTGCGTTACAGATAAAGAACTGAGCAGACTGATTGTACAAAGTTTTTCAAATAATAGTATTTACATTGTAATTTTCTTGTCATGGTTTATTTCTCCATTTTTATTTTTATTTATATCATGTACTACTTTTATTTCTTCTAAAAATTGATTTTATTGTCATTCGGACAATCTTTAATAATTAACGGTAAACTAATCTCTTCTCTCGAGTTTCTAGTTACGGGACATTCTAACAGTTAATTTTGCTTTGCAACTACTGCAGATGGGTTCTTCCGTTCTTGTAATCAGGTGTTGGTAGGTGAGTTTGGTATATACTCTATCTTAATCTCATTAGGATGATTTGAATTCTTCTCACCATTGAAAGTGTTTAGTACCATTATTGGTCACCCAATTTTGGCTTTACTTGTCTAACATCTCTGTTGTAAGAATCTTCCGTGCCCTCGTTGATTGAAGTTTCCAGATTTGTAAGATCAACTATCACCTTCCCATTACTTGCTAAGGATTACCACATGCCAATTCTATTGTTGTACGTTAAGTTTTAAAAGTAAATTACACTCTGAATTCCCCTCGTATGACGCTATATTGTACTACTCTGTTTATACAGTTCAAATCGTAGGTTGCTTAGCAAGGACTACAAGGGTTGCAGATTTCGTCAAGTATAGTTAAATCACTCATATCAATTACACTATATAACGATTTTATGGTCGATCTCTATATCTTCTAATGCAATTAAAATATGTATTGCACGTTTTCATTGATATTAAACTTTGCTTGTGTTATCTGTTGTTACTGTACCTTCAATTGCATTACCTCTCTCTACTTTGATAAAAATGTGCATATGTGTATGTAGAAATCAAGTAATCTTCAACCAAGCGACTGGTTAAATCGATTATTTAAGAAAATGGGTTGAGCGAACTTTCTTTTATACTTGAGAAATTTATTTTCAGTTCCTTAAGAAAGTCTTCTATCCTATCTACAATTGGAGAACATTGTTTGTTATATTATAATGTAACATTGAATATATAATATTGAATGCTAGTTTCATTTTTCGAATTTCTAGGGTTAATAATTTACCTTCTGTTTGAAGACTTGCTCAGGGATTGGTTGAAAATATTCCCATTGCTGTGCAGAAGCCCGTGTACAATTTAGTGGCTAGAATTTAGTAATTTAGATACTGCACTTAATGTTAGTTTCAATGGCTGGTTTATAGTTTAATAATGTTACGCCAGCAGCTCTCCAATTATTGACGGCGAGTATCTTTAAAAAATTAGATCTTTCTATGCAGACGTTTTCATTTATTTGCTTTTCATTTCTTTATTTATCTCACTTTATTTATTTATTAATTAGACGCTCGTTGATATAAAAGTTGATCTTCTTGATAATTTTGCGATTTTCACTTAACATTATGAACTTGAATTTGTTACTCGACTCCATTCCTAAACTTTGTCACCAGAAGTTTCAAGTATTTCCTGGATAACTCGAATATTTTCCCCGCCATAAAATAAATAGAAATCGTCAACAATCCATGTTTGACTAACTCTCCTATAGGCGGTAGAATTCCGTTTATGCGAATCTTTATTCCTTTTATGTTAATCCTTCCTCTTGTCACTTTAGCGTAACCCGTTTTTTGTTCTTGCATTCTAGTTGAATATCAGTAGGCGAGGAAATATCGTTACACCTGCTGTACTCAGCGTGATAAGGAGGCACTTTTGGTAAATTGGCAAAAACTAAACGAGCAATTAGATTGCATCTTTATCTTCAAATTAATTTGTGCACCGCAAAAACGTTACTAACAACAGTTAGTTTGGTGCAACCAGCCTCGTACTGAACACGTAGAATTGTTGAAGTATGTTATACAAAATTGTTTGATGTTAACGTCCTCGATATTTGTTAATATTTAAATATTGATTGGTTTAAGATTTGGAACAGCGAAATAATACTGTAACACGCACACGCACACATATACATGGTGTATACATGTACATATAGGTACACTTTGGGTTACTTTATTAATTAGCTAGCGTTGATTGCTAGCGACATGATTTCGAAAATTCACATCCCGAAAATGGTTGATGCATAAAATGCAAATAATTTTGAAAACATTTCGATATTAGCGACACTAGTACGTAATGAAAAATGTAGGTTTTTATTTAAAAATTTGAAGTTAACTTTCGGAGAATTTTTTACAGTTACCGCAAAGTCGATCGCCACAACTTTAGAAATATTCAAAATTAAAATGCAACACGTAAAATAGAATATTTATATGTAGAATATTTATATGTATTATGTAGCATTGGTTATATGCATAAAAGTGCACGTATAAAATTCCTTTCTTACATGGCTTATTAATTACACTAAAAAGAACGAAACAATTTAATAATATCTACAATCAGTCACAAAAGTTCACATACACCTACAAAATTTTGCATATCTGACTTGGCAAAGAAATTAAGGCGAATCTGTCTATGTGTGACATCTCAGAGACTTTGAGAAAACCTTTCTTAGCTATGTACCTTAACCTAGGTTAATCTTTGTTCCCCGATACCATCCCTTTAAAACTCTTTTGGAATTTTCTGATAGTGCTCGATGAACAGAGGCAAGATACAATGGTTTCGACTTTGGGATCTATTGGCTCAAAAATTATTATCAACATATGGATCAGTTTGGCAAACATAATCTTGGACAAAGATTAAGGGCAGCCGTGAAAGTATACATATATACATAACATAATATCCTAAAAAATACTAAACAAATACCAACGCTTTACAGATTCTCTACTGGGTAAGGCAGATTAAATCACACTGTAGACTGAGACGGTGTTTTATTTTTGTCAAGGTCATTGCGGTCTAACCGCCTGTTTTTATCACCTCTCTCGTTACAGATATACACGTCACAACAAAGTAATTAAAAGAGTCTCGTCACACATCGACAAATTGACTGGAACCAAAAATGCATTTTATCATAAAATTATTTATGTCTATATATTTAATATGTACGATTATTATTGACGTATTTCTAAAAAAATTAAAATAATTGAAATATTTAGTTCACAAAAAATTTGGGGCAAAATTGTATGAAAAATTACGAAACATTTCATTTTTTGAGAACTTTTTCACCAAAAGGATACCAACATGCTTTGGTAGGAGGGTCTGAAAGCTATTAATATTAATAATATTAAGTTTAGTGTTTCTATGATTCATATAAATATAACAGGAATATGTAATTTTCGTAACATAGTATTTTATATCTTTATTTAGAGTGAATGGATTGTGTTACATTTTAATATAATTGGTAAAGTTAGTGTCTTTACTATAATAATAATAACAACAACAACTTTCATATTTAAGAGTTGTAAACAGACTTTTGTGACTGACTGTATGTTTGTGATACTCTCTTTTGTATTGCAACAAAACATCGGAAAAGCGGTAGCACTTTTTCTTACAATCAAAAACATATGCTTCTTAAACTTAAATAGATTTTCTTGAATATTCCGCATATATATTAACTCTTACCGTGTAAACGTTTTTGCGATTACCATGAACAGAAGTCATCTATGTCCGACACGTCTTTCGGTGGATAAAAGGTCTCTGAAAAAATTTAAACAAACTTTGTATAGTAAATTGAGATGTTTAAAGTTGCCTACCTTTTGACTTAGAGAGGTTATCAAAGGTCCGTTATCTGCTTGTTTGGGTTAAATATTCAGATATAACATTTGAAAAGTTAATGCTTTACCTAATTTACATTATAAACACTAAGTAGTATTCAAGCCACAATTAAAAGTAAACTAGATACTCCTCATTCCCGTTTATAAAAAGAGATCTCACTAAATCTGTTAACCTGTTATTCAATTCTTTCTTTTCTACGACAATACAATATATAAAGATATCAGGTGTCCTATCTGAGAACGTTATTGCTCTATACAACATTTAATTTTGCCTTGCGATGTTTTTTCCATCTTGAACCGTTTAAATGAGGCAACATATTCATGGGACATTGCAATATTATATCATAGAGTATTGATAAATTTAAAAAATGATTTTCCCTGTGGGTTTTTAAGGGCAAGGTAAATTGCTTGGTGCATTCCCTATATAGATAGGTATACATGTATATGCAAGGAAGTGTGCGTCAAATATCCTCTTATCATAATGGTATCATATAAGTGTGGTGAATTTATCGACGTTAAGTATAATATACATACATGTACACGGCAACGATACATATGAATCATATAGGACCATGTTTTGTGTATGTACATATAGTTATAAAAGCACATATAACAATATGTAACATGTAATGTACATAACATGAAAGCAAATATGACATTGTTGACGAAATTTGAAACTGAAAAGATGATTAGAGTATGAATATAATAGATTATACAATAATAATATTAAATGAGACCTCGTTTTATATAAAATATTAATAAATGGTCTCATAGAGAATGTAACATATTAAGATTAAAAAAGGATGTTTAGACACTTGTTAGATATTTATCACATGTAATATTACAAGTAAGTTAATGTGTACTCGTTCATTGCATCTCTCACAACGAAAATTCGAACATTAATGATTTCTCTTAATTGCTTAAAGCTTTCACAGACCTGATACGAATCTTCTGACTTTCTTTATTAAATTAGTTATGTAGTTAAATAATTCTTTACATTTTACGACTTTTGATAATTTTTGGTCAAATAAACGCCTTCGCTGAATTATACCGATCGATATAAACTGTTTCACATATTGTAAATTCCGAAAAGTAATCTGTACATGTTTTTTTTTTTTTTAATTCACTTTAAGATATTCCAATTAAATTAAAATATACTCAACAATCTTGACGATCAATTGTAACTACTGACCAAAAATTGCCTAATTATTTTGTAAATCATATAAATCTCTAACAAATTAGCGAAAAAAGATTATTTGCCTTACGTACAAAATATATGTATTTTATATCTTTAAGTTGTGAATTACTGCGTAAAAGAAACAAACTATTGCATTTGTCTAAATACTTTAATTCAAATTTTAATTTATATCAGACATATCGAAATAACGCGTTTTGTTAACATATAATAGTACAATAAGTAATTGCATAAATGTTTTGCAGATAGTGCGGCATAAATTACTATATGTTTTGTTAAAAATTGTAAGATATGTTCCAATAGCTTTAAATATTCTATAAATACAACTACATGTAAAAATTATATCCAATCTATAAACATGTATTATTAAAAATATCATTGTACGCTGTGACTATCTCCGTATAACAGATGACAGATACGTACATACATATAAACGCAAAGCGAACAAGTTAGACAATTTCATGAAATTGTTAAACTACATAAATTTGAAAGCAATTGTACACAATTTACAAAAAACATTTTTGCTCCCTCACACACACACACTTTTTGTGCATTTTTTTATAGATTTCAGTTACTAATCTGTTCGTTTTCATTGTATATAAAATGTAACCGATGGTCTGAGGTTATAAAGTTATACACAGCAATAATAATAACATATACGCTGCTAAATAGAAAGAAGTCTGGCGGCGGGAATGCAGGTCCGATTATTCGGGTTATTTCTGACAGGCTGGACACAAGCTTGAAGATAAGCATGCGTGTTGGCTGAGTCGCATATGCAAACAAAACAATATAACAACGCGCGAAGGTGAGATAGAGAGCAATCTCCCTTGATCTTGTGCCGTCCCGCTAGATTTCTTTCCAGCAGTGTACTATATGTCTGTGTCGTTAATCAATAAATGGTCATTTATCTTTTATAAATTAAAAATATGACTAACTTGCCTTTATCGATGCAACAATAATAATGATAATTAAAAATGGTAATTAATATACAATTGAATAACGTGACAACTATCAATAGGACAAATTACGATAGAGAACGAGCATTACGAGCGTACGAGCATACGAGTGTACGATAATATTAACTTCAGACAATAAAATGTTATTATCGATGTTACTTTATGAGTTGTCTTGTACCCTATTTGCGTATACTCATTGTTCAGTATTTAATTAATAATATTGTTTGGCATAAATCTTGACTCGCTACGTAACAACTTCTATCATCTTCAATTATCGAATACGACTTCTCGTAAAATCATATTGTTTCGACCAAATTAACTGTGTTAGATGAAAAGTAATAACGCTAAAAGATTCAATTCAGTCTTGAATGATAGAACCAATTTAGTTTAGCCTGGATAGATTGGTATATAGAAATACCCCATATGAGGAATTATTACGTTTTAAATTATGTCTGCAGTTGTACGAAAACTTCTTCATTTGGCACAAATTCGTTACACATTTTCAGATTCTGTAAACATTTCTACAAAAGAAAGAAAGTTATTAATTTAGGCAGATCAGAAAAATATCCGCCGGTCATGTACGTACAGTGCTGGACAAAAGTATTGGCACAGCATGATTGTTATGATAGAAATGCTTATAACTACTAAACAAATTGATTTAAACAAAAAACTTTTTGACGTATTTATTTATTATCTATTCTAGTTTATTACATAACAAGAGCAACAATATAAATAAAATAATACGCAAAATAATAACAAAAATATATTTTTTGAACATTTTATGGGTGGACAAAACTATTGGCACAGTAGAATATTTACGCTTATAACTAATTACATAATAAACTTCTAATATTTTGTTGGCAGTCCTTTTCTTTTAAGGACTTCCTTTAATCTTCTGGGCATCGAGTGGACTAATTTTTTAGTGAATTCAGGTACAATATTGCTCCATTCCTGCAGAAGAACTTTCTTCAGTTCAGACTTGCTTGTGATATTATGTTTCCTAATTCTTTTTTCCAATTCGTTCCACACGTGCTCAATGGGATTCATATCGGGACTTTGAGGTGGTGTGTTTAATGTGTGGGCAGTATTATATATTATCCACTGACGAACAATATACGCCATATGTTTAGGATCTCGATCCTGCTGAAAATAGAAATCCCTGGGGAGGTTTAATTTTTGAGTACTTTTCAAAAGATTTTGCTCGAGTATATTTAAATATACATATTTATCCATTATCTCATCAATGAATATAAGTTCTCCTACACCCGATGATGCCATACATCCCCACACCATTAAACCACCACCCCCATGTTTCATGGTGGCTTGCAGATTCAGTTCGTCCATCTCTGTGTTGGGTTTTCGCCATACTAATATTCTGCCGTCAGATTTAAAAATATTAAACTTACTTTCATCTGAAAACATGATCTTTTCCCAAAAATCAGTATCTTTCGTAACAAACTCTTTCGCGAATTCCACTCTTTTCTTTTGGTTTATTTTACTGATGTAGGGCTTTCTTCGTGCTGCACGGGCAGAATAACCGGCATCCTTCAATACCCTACGTACAGTTTTGGTACTTACTTCTTTTTCACACTCAGCTTTTAACATCGAAGCAATTTCAGTCGAATTAGTTTTTGGATCCTTCTTTACAATATTTACGATTTTCCTTTTTTCTCGAATTGTTACCTTAGAAGGGCGACCACTCCTAATTTGATTCTCTAGATTTTCTTCACTTTTAAAGCGTTTTATGACTGAACGCACAGTAAAACGACTTCTGTTTATGATTTGTGCAATTTCGTTGTAAGATTTATTCATCTTATATAAATTTAATATTATTTTTCTTTCTTCAATTGTGGTTTCTTTCGTTTTTCTAGACATTATTACTCTTTCTTGGTTTTTTGTTGTTTAATAACTGAAGTCTCCAGTTTCACTGATCGAGTGTTATAATTAAGAAGATTAAAGGAAGTCCTTAAAAGAAAAGGACTGCCAACAAAATATTAGAAGTTTATTATGTAATTAGTTATAAGCGTAAATATTCTACTGTGCCAATACTTTTGTCCACCCATAAAATGTTCAAAAAATATATTTTTGTTATTATTTTGCGTATTATTTTATTTATATTGTTGCTCTTGTTATGTAATAAACTAGGATAGATAATAAATAAATACGTCAAAAAGTTTTTTGTTTAAATCAATTTGTTTAATAGTTATAAGCATTTGTATCATAACAATCTTGCTGTGCCAATACTTTTGTCCAGCACTGTATATATGTACATACGAGTAAGCATACTTGTATATAATGTTTTGCCACCATATCAATCAGTCGCCAACTTTAATTTCTCAGTGCCGTAGTTATATGTAAGTGATTTTTAACAATCTATATATGTATAGTATAATGTTCCCCGTATCTGTGCTTGGGGTCAAGAATTTGCAATAACCCAGCGTAAGAAAAGTTATCACTACGTTTTCGAGCGGAAAATGAGCGAGTGAGATTTTTCCGAAGAAAGTAGCTCCAAACGCGATAATACGAAACGGACGAGCAATAGTAACATGGCGACGAAATATCATACATACTCTCTCAGCATATTCTTTTTTTCGACCTGTACGAATTAAAAACAATTCTAACATCTTTTCTGGGCGGTTCTTTTTCCAGAAATGTCTATAGAATTGAATACAGTATAAAAAATTCGTCTTAGATAAAGAACTTTTCAAAAAAATAATACATAGAAATTGCGCACATGGATTCCTTTTAAGCTTCGATGATAATTTACAATCACTTGGAACTATAACATTTAACAATTTTTTATATCGATATCAGAAATATTATTTCTATTTAAAGCTAAATCGTTCAGCTAGTGTCTTGCGCACTTTTAAATATTGGCCATCAACCAAATCACGTGTTTTTATAAAAATTCTTGTTATTCAAAACTAGAGATATTAGAGCAACTCTGTATTCGGACTCGTGTTTGGAATAGGATCACTCAGTGGATTCTATAGGTTCGAAAAAGGTTTTCATTTATTAGACAATGAATTTTTTCAGTTATAGGTAAAAATTTTCAGTTAAATTAATTTTTATTTAACAACATTTGTACAGAAAGTAATGTCTTTTATTTTGCAGTTACTGGATAACTTCGTTTAACAGCTTTTACACGTAATAACTTATTTTGTTTCTCTATTTCAAGAGCATGTTTTAATTTATCAATATGAATCGAATAATCGATTTCATTTAGAATACCACTTACTTCGATTTTTTCAACACGTGGTATTGTTTTATGTGCTTTACTTAACATATGCTTAAATATTTTAACCTGTTTGGGTGTCAGAATAGATACAGCAGTACCGGATTTACCTGCACGTCCTGTTCTTCCTGCTCTGTGGATATAACCGTTGATATGTTTTGGAAGATCATAACTTATGACTAACTGTACATTTTGAATATCTACACCTCTTGCTAATGCATCTGAACATACAAGTCTGAAAGTATAATAAAATTATATCACAATTTTTAGAAAATATTCGTCATAATTTTCAACGAAATTATAAACAAAACGTACATTTGAATTTTCCCGCTTGTAAATTTCGTAAGTATATCCTCACGTTCTTTTGATACAAGTTGTGCAGAAAGTTCTTCAACCACTATATTCTTTTTAGATAAAAGTGATTGGAGTAAAATAGTTAATCTATGAGCAGTTCCTCCAGAATTTGTAAATACTAAAACTTTGAAAGTGATATTTTTGATTATTAACTGATATAAAGCTACTGGTTTATGTTCAGCTTCGCATTCTATTGCTTCTTCTTTTAATTCTTCTGGGCATGTATAACGCCCTATAAAATTAACCATTTCTGTATCTAAATTTACATCATCGTCCTTGCCTGTCACCAAAACAGACGTAAATAGTATTGGGTGAAAGAGTCCAAGCCGATTAAGTTTTTCTGGATCTTGCGATAATGTTGCACTGAATAGTAATTTTTGTGCTGGAATTTTACTATTTAAAAATGAATGCATTACTATAAATTTAATATCAGATAATACAACTTTATATTAATACATATCATCTTGGTAAATGATAATTGTAACTAAATTGTAACTAAAAACTAACCTAGAACGTAAGTTGGAAAGTGTTAATCGTGGAGTATGATAATGAGGCTCGGGGATATACTCCAACCAGTCAGCAGCTGTATCTGCTTCATCAATTACAAGGAATCTCATATCATCCAATGAAAATCCCGAAGTTTTTAATATGTGGTCTTTTAACCGTCCAGGCGTGGCAACCACTATATCTACTAGAGAGATATATTCCCCTCTATCATCTGAAATATAACAATCATAGAGGATATTTTGTATTTTATAAATAATATAAATAAAACCTTCTTCTTAAAATTTGTAAACACATACTCTCTTTTCGAATAGTTCTTTGTTCTTCGTGAAATGCTGATGCTCCAGAGAGTAAACCAACTTTCAAATTTGTATGGGAAGTATATGCAAGCATCACTTTGTATACTTGCATAGCTAATTCTTGTGTGGGTGCAACAACTAAACAGCGCACCTTTGGTTCAAGACGAAATTGTAGTGCCTGGACAATTGGTAAAACATACGCTAGAGTTTTACCTAAAGAGAAAATAATTTCTTAAATTATTTCTTTTCGGAATAGAAAATAATTATAATTAGAATTTAACATTGTGTTTTGTTAATAAATAAAGTATCAAAACTAGAATGTAAATTTTTCAGTTTGCTATAAATAACTTGTACATTCGTACCACTGCCCGTAGGAGCAGATACACATGTATCCCTTAACCACCATTTTTGTTGCCTGTCTTTATTACACCTCAATATACAAGATACCATACTAGCTTGTATAGGAAATAATTTCTTAATCCCATTAGCTCTTAAAGCTTCAATAAGCTTATAATCTAAAATTGAATTCATGTCTTCCAAGGTTGGACCACTATTTAAATCAATAGATATGACTTCTGGATTAGCCAACCATTCTGGTAGAATTCTCTTAACTTCACGCTTCCTTCGCTTATTTTTTGCACCCAAAATTATGAAATCGCTATTATGCCCTGATATTTTTTCTTGTGTTGCATTTGGGTCTGATGATTTATCAAGTATTTCATTATCCTGATTATCTGTATTTTCACTTTTCAATGTTTTATCTGCAGTTTTAATTGTTTCATTAGAACCTCCTTCGCTATATTTCCTCTTTTTATTCTTTCTATGTTCTGAAACATGTACTTCCGCCTTTCTTTTAATGTCACTCGATATACTATTTTCATTCAAATTAATATTTTCTATTGAACATTTATTAAGGGTTTCTGCTTTTTTCTTTTTCTTTTTATGATTCAATTCTTGTGCATTTTGAGAACTACTTCCCTGTATTTGATGATTAGTTTTAATAGCTCTTTCTACTTTACGTTCTTCTATTCTTTTTAATAATTCAGACAAATGATTCCTTTCATTTTTCGTTTCTTCTTTTTCACCCTCATATCTATTAACAAATAGAATATGTATATTAATAATATTCTATGGGAAGAACTAAAAACTCGAGTACGATTAATATAGTAGTTGAATATTTATTTATATAGTTTAATTGACTAAATTTATTATTCAGTGATTAAGTTTTTTAACACATATGTATTATATTTTTTGACATTTTAACATACCTGTTTATCACAAATAAACTCATTTTGTTTTCGATTTTACTCACGTGTTATACACCTTTTATAGGTTATATTCTAACGTGTACTACCTATTCCACGGTTGTATACACGACCGTGACCTGTCATAACCTATGTGTACTAACGCGACTCTAGACTTTAAAACCGGCTGTTAATGTGGACGTTGTCACGATCACGATCATCTTGTGGTATTATTTAAATAGATATATATTTACTTATGCATACATGTATATAAATAAATACATATACATCTTCAAAAAGGCAAATTTAAAAAAGGTATTATTTTAAACTTGTATTTCATTAAACTTTAACTTTGTGTATTTACTATGTGTAAGAATAAACTTAATAATATTTCATCATTATTACATGTGTACATTTATATAATGTTTAGAAACAATTAATTTCAAAAATATGATTGAAATATATATTAAAATTACATATTACTAATATTAAAATCGTCTGCTTAAATTAGCCAAACTACTTCTCAAGAATTTAATTGAAAGTAATTTGTAATTTCAGATTTGTTACAAGCTTACATACGTTGCTTACATAGGTAAGACAACCAACAAAAATTACATTACATGTATATAGTAGTAGGTAATAGTAATATGATAAACAACTATATTTAACAAATTTCAAATAGATATTGTTTTTGTAAGTTAAATCACATAATTTTTAACCGTGTTACTGTCTACAAAAAATTATTAATCAATTTCGTTAAACATAGTAATTAATTTCAACAAAAAATATCGTAAAACATCGTTTATTAACAAAATTTTAACAAATAGAAAATAGGTGCATATTCTCACAAGATTGCAGAATAATATTCATAAAAAGAAGATAGGATATCTCCTTCCTCTGTGAAAATATTAATGCGTAATAAGTATTTATACAGTTATAGTTTAATGAAAAAAACTAATAAGACTTACATATAGAAGTAGAAATCACTAGCTTTAATTATTTCAATGCTTATTGGGATCCCTTTTGATTTTATCATGGCTTGAAACCATTGTGTCATTGAATTTATCAAATTAATAAATAATCTGCTTGAAATATTTTTGTAAAAGTGATATCTTTAAATCATTTCTTGGTAACTACATATTTTGCATTTCAAGTGATCTCATATATTTTCTGTATTTTTAAGTATTTCTGGACATATACAAAATCCATGTTTGCATATTAGCATTATATTTTGGATTGTGATCTTGCATTCGGTCTAAATTAAAAAATGCTTTAAAGATAGTTCTTTTAGAAGAATGGGAAGATATTTCAAGTAGAGTATTTATCAATTTTATAAATTCAGTGCCACAATGGCTTCAACTGTATGTGCATATATATATCTATTCATATAACTAAACGCAAAGATTAACGAAAATGCTATTACTAACCTTATTATTGATAAATATGTAGAACAACAGAAAGGAGTTGATAAAAATGATGAAGAAAGGAAGTGCATACATATATGTAAACTTATCTTGTAGAACATAATGATAAAAGAAATGATCTGCTGGATCCTCCAGCTCATTATATTATATTTCTGTAGTTATTTTCTATAAGATAATAATAACAGAATCTGAACTGTATAATATATATATCTAGTTAACTGTATGATAAAGTGACTTGGCTTTGTTCTTTAAGAATAACAGAATATTATATAAAAATGGACAATAAATTTGAATGAATAGATACACTGCAATGAACAAATGTTATCAGAGATAGAACTGAAGTATGACAATTACACGAAGGAAGAAAGTACTTGAAATCTAGTAATTTATGACAAAACAGGATTGATTTTCACAAAATTTCATACAAAGTTACTACATGCTACATATTATATAATATGTGCAGTATATACCAATATACTATATATTATACTAATATATGATACTAATATATTATGTAACATATACATTAGTATTATGTTTAAAAGTATGAAACTTTAGTAAGTTGAGTTGAGCAAATTAATAAGGTTGCATGTAATAATTGTGTAACTAGAAATATGCAAAAATTTGTAAATCCTTTTGTAATATCGCAAGGAAAACGATAAAATATACTACTATTGGGCATCAAGGGGGATTACTAATTAATTTCAAAATAATATTTTGAATTACTCTTCTTTTTCTTCGATTATGTATTATATTAAAACAAAAGTATAATATTCTTTCTAAAAAATGCAAATAGACATGAAAGTAATCTGGAATAGCTTTAGAACTTCTAAATGAAATATGTTTCATTCATATTACTATATTTTACATAAAAAGCATTCCTACATTTTTTATATTTACTGTAATTTAATAGTTATTCTAAATATATATGCAAGGAAGTGTGCGTCAAATATCCTCTTATCATAATGGTATCATATAAGTGTGGTGAATTTATCGACGTTAAGTATAATATACATACATGTACACGGCAACGATACATATGAATCATATAGGACCATGTTTTGTGTATGTACATATAGTTATAAAAGCACATATAACAATATGTAACATGTAATGTACATAACATGAAAGCAAATATGACATTGTTGACGAAATTTGAAACTGAAAAGATGATTAGAGTATGAATATAATAGATTATACAATAATAATATTAAATGAGACCTCGTTTTATATAAAATATTAATAAATGGTCTCATAGAGAATGTAACATATTAAGATTAAAAAAGGATGTTTAGACACTTGTTAGATATTTATCACATGTAATATTACAAGTAAGTTAATGTGTACTCGTTCATTGCATCTCTCACAACGAAAATTCGAACATTAATGATTTCTCTTAATTGCTTAAAGCTTTCACAGACCTGATACGAATCTTCTGACTTTCTTTATTAAATTAGTTATGTAGTTAAATAATTCTTTACATTTTACGACTTTTGATAATTTTTGGTCAAATAAACGCCTTCGCTGAATTATACCGATCGATATAAACTGTTTCACATATTGTAAATTCCGAAAAGTAATCTGTACATGTTTTTTTTTTTTTAATTCACTTTAAGATATTCCAATTAAATTAAAATATACTCAACAATCTTGACGATCAATTGTAACTACTGACCAAAAATTGCCTAATTATTTTGTAAATCATATAAATCTCTAACAAATTAGCGAAAAAAGATTATTTGCCTTACGTACAAAATATATGTATTTTATATCTTTAAGTTGTGAATTACTGCGTAAAAGAAACAAACTATTGCATTTGTCTAAATACTTTAATTCAAATTTTAATTTATATCAGACATATCGAAATAACGCGTTTTGTTAACATATAATAGTACAATAAGTAATTGCATAAATGTTTTGCAGATAGTGCGGCATAAATTACTATATGTTTTGTTAAAAATTGTAAGATATGTTCCAATAGCTTTAAATATTCTATAAATACAACTACATGTAAAAATTATATCCAATCTATAAACATGTATTATTAAAAATATCATTGTACGCTGTGACTATCTCCGTATAACAGATGACAGATACGTACATACATATAAACGCAAAGCGAACAAGTTAGACAATTTCATGAAATTGTTAAACTACATAAATTTGAAAGCAATTGTACACAATTTACAAAAAACATTTTTGCTCCCTCACACACACACACTTTTTGTGCATTTTTTTATAGATTTCAGTTACTAATCTGTTCGTTTTCATTGTATATAAAATGTAACCGATGGTCTGAGGTTATAAAGTTATACACAGCAATAATAATAACATATACGCTGCTAAATAGAAAGAAGTCTGGCGGCGGGAATGCAGGTCCGATTATTCGGGTTATTTCTGACAGGCTGGACACAAGCTTGAAGATAAGCATGCGTGTTGGCTGAGTCGCATATGCAAACAAAACAATATAACAACGCGCGAAGGTGAGATAGAGAGCAATCTCCCTTGATCTTGTGCCGTCCCGCTAGATTTCTTTCCAGCAGTGTACTATATGTCTGTGTCGTTAATCAATAAATGGTCATTTATCTTTTATAAATTAAAAATATGACTAACTTGCCTTTATCGATGCAACAATAATAATGATAATTAAAAATGGTAATTAATATACAATTGAATAACGTGACAACTATCAATAGGACAAATTACGATAGAGAACGAGCATTACGAGCGTACGAGCATACGAGTGTACGATAATATTAACTTCAGACAATAAAATGTTATTATCGATGTTACTTTATGAGTTGTCTTGTACCCTATTTGCGTATACTCATTGTTCAGTATTTAATTAATAATATTGTTTGGCATAAATCTTGACTCGCTACGTAACAACTTCTATCATCTTCAATTATCGAATACGACTTCTCGTAAAATCATATTGTTTCGACCAAATTAACTGTGTTAGATGAAAAGTAATAACGCTAAAAGATTCAATTCAGTCTTGAATGATAGAACCAATTTAGTTTAGCCTGGATAGATTGGTATATAGAAATACCCCATATGAGGAATTATTACGTTTTAAATTATGTCTGCAGTTGTACGAAAACTTCTTCATTTGGCACAAATTCGTTACACATTTTCAGATTCTGTAAACATTTCTACAAAAGAAAGAAAGTTATTAATTTAGGCAGATCAGAAAAATATCCGCCGGTCATGTACGTACAGTGCTGGACAAAAGTATTGGCACAGCATGATTGTTATGATAGAAATGCTTATAACTACTAAACAAATTGATTTAAACAAAAAACTTTTTGACGTATTTATTTATTATCTATTCTAGTTTATTACATAACAAGAGCAACAATATAAATAAAATAATACGCAAAATAATAACAAAAATATATTTTTTGAACATTTTATGGGTGGACAAAACTATTGGCACAGTAGAATATTTACGCTTATAACTAATTACATAATAAACTTCTAATATTTTGTTGGCAGTCCTTTTCTTTTAAGGACTTCCTTTAATCTTCTGGGCATCGAGTGGACTAATTTTTTAGTGAATTCAGGTACAATATTGCTCCATTCCTGCAGAAGAACTTTCTTCAGTTCAGACTTGCTTGTGATATTATGTTTCCTAATTCTTTTTTCCAATTCGTTCCACACGTGCTCAATGGGATTCATATCGGGACTTTGAGGTGGTGTGTTTAATGTGTGGGCAGTATTATATATTATCCACTGACGAACAATATACGCCATATGTTTAGGATCTCGATCCTGCTGAAAATAGAAATCCCTGGGGAGGTTTAATTTTTGAGTACTTTTCAAAAGATTTTGCTCGAGTATATTTAAATATACATATTTATCCATTATCTCATCAATGAATATAAGTTCTCCTACACCCGATGATGCCATACATCCCCACACCATTAAACCACCACCCCCATGTTTCATGGTGGCTTGCAGATTCAGTTCGTCCATCTCTGTGTTGGGTTTTCGCCATACTAATATTCTGCCGTCAGATTTAAAAATATTAAACTTACTTTCATCTGAAAACATGATCTTTTCCCAAAAATCAGTATCTTTCGTAACAAACTCTTTCGCGAATTCCACTCTTTTCTTTTGGTTTATTTTACTGATGTAGGGCTTTCTTCGTGCTGCACGGGCAGAATAACCGGCATCCTTCAATACCCTACGTACAGTTTTGGTACTTACTTCTTTTTCACACTCAGCTTTTAACATCGAAGCAATTTCAGTCGAATTAGTTTTTGGATCCTTCTTTACAATATTTACGATTTTCCTTTTTTCTCGAATTGTTACCTTAGAAGGGCGACCACTCCTAATTTGATTCTCTAGATTTTCTTCACTTTTAAAGCGTTTTATGACTGAACGCACAGTAAAACGACTTCTGTTTATGATTTGTGCAATTTCGTTGTAAGATTTATTCATCTTATATAAATTTAATATTATTTTTCTTTCTTCAATTGTGGTTTCTTTCGTTTTTCTAGACATTATTACTCTTTCTTGGTTTTTTGTTGTTTAATAACTGAAGTCTCCAGTTTCACTGATCGAGTGTTATAATTAAGAAGATTAAAGGAAGTCCTTAAAAGAAAAGGACTGCCAACAAAATATTAGAAGTTTATTATGTAATTAGTTATAAGCGTAAATATTCTACTGTGCCAATACTTTTGTCCACCCATAAAATGTTCAAAAAATATATTTTTGTTATTATTTTGCGTATTATTTTATTTATATTGTTGCTCTTGTTATGTAATAAACTAGGATAGATAATAAATAAATACGTCAAAAAGTTTTTTGTTTAAATCAATTTGTTTAATAGTTATAAGCATTTGTATCATAACAATCTTGCTGTGCCAATACTTTTGTCCAGCACTGTATATATGTACATACGAGTAAGCATACTTGTATATAATGTTTTGCCACCATATCAATCAGTCGCCAACTTTAATTTCTCAGTGCCGTAGTTATATGTAAGTGATTTTTAACAATCTATATATGTATAGTATAATGTTCCCCGTATCTGTGCTTGGGGTCAAGAATTTGCAATAACCCAGCGTAAGAAAAGTTATCATTACGTTTTCGAGCGGAAAATGAGCGAGTGAGATTTTTCCGAAGAAAGTAGCTCCAAACGCGATAATACGAAACGGACGAGCAATAGTAACATGGCGACGAAATATCATACATACTCTCTCAGCATATTCTTTTTTTCGACCTGTACGAATTAAAAACAATTCTAACATCTTTTCTGGGCGGTTCTTTTTCCAGAAATGTCTATAGAATTGAATACAGTATAAAAAATTCGTCTTAGATAAAGAACTTTTCAAAAAAATAATACATAGAAATTGCGCACATGGATTCCTTTTAAGCTTCGATGATAATTTACAATCACTTGGAACTATAACATTTAACAATTTTTTATATCGATATCAGAAATATTATTTCTATTTAAAGCTAAATCGTTCAGCTAGTGTCTTGCGCACTTTTAAATATTGGCCATCAACCAAATCACGTGTTTTTATAAAAATTCTTGTTATTCAAAACTAGAGATATTAGAGCAACTCTGTATTCGGACTCGTGTTTGGAATAGGATCACTCAGTGGATTCTATAGGTTCGAAAAAGGTTTTCATTTATTAGACAATGAATTTTTTCAGTTATAGGTAAAAATTTTCAGTTAAATTAATTTTTATTTAACAACATTTGTACAGAAAGTAATGTCTTTTATTTTGCAGTTACTGGATAACTTCGTTTAACAGCTTTTACACGTAATAACTTATTTTGTTTCTCTATTTCAAGAGCATGTTTTAATTTATCAATATGAATCGAATAATCGATTTCATTTAGAATACCACTTACTTCGATTTTTTCAACACGTGGTATTGTTTTATGTGCTTTACTTAACATATGCTTAAATATTTTAACCTGTTTGGGTGTCAGAATAGATACAGCAGTACCGGATTTACCTGCACGTCCTGTTCTTCCTGCTCTGTGGATATAACCGTTGATATGTTTTGGAAGATCATAACTTATGACTAACTGTACATTTTGAATATCTACACCTCTTGCTAATGCATCTGAACATACAAGTCTGAAAGTATAATAAAATTATATCACAATTTTTAGAAAATATTCGTCATAATTTTCAACGAAATTATAAACAAAACGTACATTTGAATTTTCCCGCTTGTAAATTTCGTAAGTATATCCTCACGTTCTTTTGATACAAGTTGTGCAGAAAGTTCTTCAACCACTATATTCTTTTTAGATAAAAGTGATTGGAGTAAAATAGTTAATCTATGAGCAGTTCCTCCAGAATTTGTAAATACTAAAACTTTGAAAGTGATATTTTTGATTATTAACTGATATAAAGCTACTGGTTTATGTTCAGCTTCGCATTCTATTGCTTCTTCTTTTAATTCTTCTGGGCATGTATAACGCCCTATAAAATTAACCATTTCTGTATCTAAATTTACATCATCGTCCTTGCCTGTCACCAAAACAGACGTAAATAGTATTGGGTGAAAGAGTCCAAGCCGATTAAGTTTTTCTGGATCTTGCGATAATGTTGCACTGAATAGTAATTTTTGTGCTGGAATTTTACTATTTAAAAATGAATGCATTACTATAAATTTAATATCAGATAATACAACTTTATATTAATACATATCATCTTGGTAAATGATAATTGTAACTAAATTGTAACTAAAAACTAACCTAGAACGTAAGTTGGAAAGTGTTAATCGTGGAGTATGATAATGAGGCTCGGGGATATACTCCAACCAGTCAGCAGCTGTATCTGCTTCATCAATTACAAGGAATCTCATATCATCCAATGAAAATCCCGAAGTTTTTAATATGTGTTCTTTTAACCGTCCAGGCGTGGCAACCACTATATCTACTAGAGAGATATATTCCCCTCTATCATCTGAAATATAACAATCATAGAGGATATTTTGTATTTTATAAATAATATAAATAAAACCTTCTTCTTAAAATTTGTAAACACATACTCTCTTTTCGAATAGTTCTTTGTTCTTCGTGAAATGCTGATGCTCCAGAGAGTAAACCAACTTTCAAATTTGTATGGGAAGTATATGCAAGCATCACTTTGTATACTTGCATAGCTAATTCTTGTGTGGGTGCAACAACTAAACAGCGCACCTTTGGTTCAAGACGAAATTGTAGTGCCTGGACAATTGGTAAAACATACGCTAGAGTTTTACCTAAAGAGAAAATAATTTCTTAAATTATTTCTTTTCGGAATAGAAAATAATTATAATTAGAATTTAACATTGTGTTTTGTTAATAAATAAAGTATCAAAACTAGAATGTAAATTTTTCAGTTTGCTATAAATAACTTGTACATTCGTACCACTGCCCGTAGGAGCAGATACACATGTATCCCTTAACCACCATTTTTGTTGCCTGTCTTTATTACACCTCAATATACAAGATACCATACTAGCTTGTATAGGAAATAATTTCTTAATCCCATTAGCTCTTAAAGCTTCAATAAGCTTATAATCTAAAATTGAATTCATGTCTTCCAAGGTTGGACCACTATTTAAATCAATAGATATGACTTCTGGATTAGCCAACCATTCTGGTAGAATTCTCTTAACTTCACGCTTCCTTCGCTTATTTTTTGCACCCAAAATTATGAAATCGCTATTATGCCCTGATATTTTTTCTTGTGTTGCATTTGGGTCTGATGATTTATCAAGTATTTCATTATCCTGATTATCTGTATTTTCACTTTTCAATGTTTTATCTGCAGTTTTAATTGTTTCATTAGAACCTCCTTCGCTATATTTCCTCTTTTTATTCTTTCTATGTTCTGAAACATGTACTTCCGCCTTTCTTTTAATGTCACTCGATATACTATTTTCATTCAAATTAATATTTTCTATTGAACATTTATTAAGGGTTTCTGCTTTTTTCTTTTTCTTTTTATGATTCAATTCTTGTGCATTTTGAGAACTACTTCCCTGTATTTGATGATTAGTTTTAATAGCTCTTTCTACTTTACGTTCTTCTATTCTTTTTAATAATTCAGACAAATGATTCCTTTCATTTTTCGTTTCTTCTTTTTCACCCTCATATCTATTAACAAATAGAATATGTATATTAATAATATTCTATGGGAAGAACTAAAAACTCGAGTACGATTAATATAGTAGTTGAATATTTATTTATATAGTTTAATTGACTAAATTTATTATTCAGTGATTAAGTTTTTTAACACATATGTATTATATTTTTTGACATTTTAACATACCTGTTTATCACAAATAAACTCATTTTGTTTTCGATTTTACTCACGTGTTATACACCTTTTATAGGTTATATTCTAACGTGTATTACCTATTCCACGGTTGTATACACGACCGTGACCTGTCATAACCTATGTGTACTAACGCGACTCTAGACTTTAAAACCGGCTGTTAATGTGGACGTTGTCACGATCACGATCATCTTGTGGTATTATTTAAATAGATATATATTTACTTATGCATACATGTATATAAATAAATACATATACATCTTCAAAAAGGCAAATTTAAAAAAGGTATTATTTTAAACTTGTATTTCATTAAACTTTAACTTTGTGTATTTACTATGTGTAAGAATAAACTTAATAATATTTCATCATTATTACATGTGTACATTTATATAATGTTTAGAAACAATTAATTTCAAAAATATGATTGAAATATATATTAAAATTACATATTACTAATATTAAAATCGTCTGCTTAAATTAGCCAAACTACTTCTCAAGAATTTAATTGAAAGTAATTTGTAATTTCAGATTTGTTACAAGCTTACATACGTTGCTTACATAGGTAAGACAACCAACAAAAATTACATTACATGTATATAGTAGTAGGTAATAGTAATATGATAAACAACTATATTTAACAAATTTCAAATAGATATTGTTTTTGTAAGTTAAATCACATAATTTTTAACCGTGTTACTGTCTACAAAAAATTATTAATCAATTTCGTTAAACATAGTAATTAATTTCAACAAAAAATATCGTAAAACATCGTTTATTAACAAAATTTTAACAAATAGAAAATAGGTGCATATTCTCACAAGATTGCAGAATAATATTCATAAAAAGAAGATAGGATATCTCCTTCCTCTGTGAAAATATTAATGCGTAATAAGTATTTATACAGTTATAGTTTAATGAAAAAAACTAATAAGACTTACATATAGAAGTAGAAATCACTAGCTTTAATTATTTCAATGCTTATTGGGATCCCTTTTGATTTTATCATGGCTTGAAACCATTGTGTCATTGAATTTATCAAATTAATAAATAATCTGCTTGAAATATTTTTGTAAAAGTGATATCTTTAAATCATTTCTTGGTAACTACATATTTTGCATTTCAAGTGATCTCATATATTTTCTGTATTTTTAAGTATTTCTGGACATATACAAAATCCATGTTTGCATATTAGCATTATATTTTGGATTGTGATCTTGCATTCGGTCTAAATTAAAAAATGCTTTAAAGATAGTTCTTTTAGAAGAATGGGAAGATATTTCAAGTAGAGTATTTATCAATTTTATAAATTCAGTGCCACAATGGCTTCAACTGTATGTGCATATATATATCTATTCATATAACTAAACGCAAAGATTAACGAAAATGCTATTACTAACCTTATTATTGATAAATATGTAGAACAACAGAAAGGAGTTGATAAAAATGATGAAGAAAGGAAGTGCATACATATATGTAAACTTATCTTGTAGAACATAATGATAAAAGAAATGATCTGCTGGATCCTCCAGCTCATTATATTATATTTCTGTAGTTATTTTCTATAAGATAATAATAACAGAATCTGAACTGTATAATATATATATCTAGTTAACTGTATGATAAAGTGACTTGGCTTTGTTCTTTAAGAATAACAGAATATTATATAAAAATGGACAATAAATTTGAATGAATAGATACACTGCAATGAACAAATGTTATCAGAGATAGAACTGAAGTATGACAATTACACGAAGGAAGAAAGTACTTGAAATCTAGTAATTTATGACAAAACAGGATTGATTTTCACAAAATTTCATACAAAGTTACTACATGCTACATATTATATAATATGTGCAGTATATACCAATATACTATATATTATACTAATATATGATACTAATATATTATGTAACATATACATTAGTATTATGTTTAAAAGTATGAAACTTTAGTAAGTTGAGTTGAGCAAATTAATAAGGTTGCATGTAATAATTGTGTAACTAGAAATATGCAAAAATTTGTAAATCCTTTTGTAATATCGCAAGGAAAACGATAAAATATACTACTATTGGGCATCAAGGGGGATTACTAATTAATTTCAAAATAATATTTTGAATTACTCTTCTTTTTCTTCGATTATGTATTATATTAAAACAAAAGTATAATATTCTTTCTAAAAAATGCAAATAGACATGAAAGTAATCTGGAATAGCTTTAGAACTTCTAAATGAAATATGTTTCATTCATATTACTATATTTTACATAAAAAGCATTCCTACATTTTTTATATTTACTGTAATTTAATAGTTATTCTAAATATATATGCAAGGAAGTGTGCGTCAAATATCCTCTTATCATAATGGTATCATATAAGTGTGGTGAATTTATCGACGTTAAGTATAATATACATACATGTACACGGCAACGATACATATGAATCATATAGGACCATGTTTTGTGTATGTACATATAGTTATAAAAGCACATATAACAATATGTAACATGTAATGTACATAACATGAAAGCAAATATGACATTGTTGACGAAATTTGAAACTGAAAAGATGATTAGAGTATGAATATAATAGATTATACAATAATAATATTAAATGAGACCTCGTTTTATATAAAATATTAATAAATGGTCTCATAGAGAATGTAACATATTAAGATTAAAAAAGGATGTTTAGACACTTGTTAGATATTTATCACATGTAATATTACAAGTAAGTTAATGTGTACTCGTTCATTGCATCTCTCACAACGAAAATTCGAACATTAATGATTTCTCTTAATTGCTTAAAGCTTTCACAGACCTGATACGAATCTTCTGACTTTCTTTATTAAATTAGTTATGTAGTTAAATAATTCTTTACATTTTACGACTTTTGATAATTTTTGGTCAAATAAACGCCTTCGCTGAATTATACCGATCGATATAAACTGTTTCACATATTGTAAATTCCGAAAAGTAATCTGTACATGTTTTTTTTTTTTTAATTCACTTTAAGATATTCCAATTAAATTAAAATATACTCAACAATCTTGACGATCAATTGTAACTACTGACCAAAAATTGCCTAATTATTTTGTAAATCATATAAATCTCTAACAAATTAGCGAAAAAAGATTATTTGCCTTACGTACAAAATATATGTATTTTATATCTTTAAGTTGTGAATTACTGCGTAAAAGAAACAAACTATTGCATTTGTCTAAATACTTTAATTCAAATTTTAATTTATATCAGACATATCGAAATAACGCGTTTTGTTAACATATAATAGTACAATAAGTAATTGCATAAATGTTTTGCAGATAGTGCGGCATAAATTACTATATGTTTTGTTAAAAATTGTAAGATATGTTCCAATAGCTTTAAATATTCTATAAATACAACTACATGTAAAAATTATATCCAATCTATAAACATGTATTATTAAAAATATCATTGTACGCTGTGACTATCTCCGTATAACAGATGACAGATACGTACATACATATAAACGCAAAGCGAACAAGTTAGACAATTTCATGAAATTGTTAAACTACATAAATTTGAAAGCAATTGTACACAATTTACAAAAAACATTTTTGCTCCCTCACACACACACACTTTTTGTGCATTTTTTTATAGATTTCAGTTACTAATCTGTTCGTTTTCATTGTATATAAAATGTAACCGATGGTCTGAGGTTATAAAGTTATACACAGCAATAATAATAACATATACGCTGCTAAATAGAAAGAAGTCTGGCGGCGGGAATGCAGGTCCGATTATTCGGGTTATTTCTGACAGGCTGGACACAAGCTTGAAGATAAGCATGCGTGTTGGCTGAGTCGCATATGCAAACAAAACAATATAACAACGCGCGAAGGTGAGATAGAGAGCAATCTCCCTTGATCTTGTGCCGTCCCGCTAGATTTCTTTCCAGCAGTGTACTATATGTCTGTGTCGTTAATCAATAAATGGTCATTTATCTTTTATAAATTAAAAATATGACTAACTTGCCTTTATCGATGCAACAATAATAATGATAATTAAAAATGGTAATTAATATACAATTGAATAACGTGACAACTATCAATAGGACAAATTACGATAGAGAACGAGCATTACGAGCGTACGAGCATACGAGTGTACGATAATATTAACTTCAGACAATAAAATGTTATTATCGATGTTACTTTATGAGTTGTCTTGTACCCTATTTGCGTATACTCATTGTTCAGTATTTAATTAATAATATTGTTTGGCATAAATCTTGACTCGCTACGTAACAACTTCTATCATCTTCAATTATCGAATACGACTTCTCGTAAAATCATATTGTTTCGACCAAATTAACTGTGTTAGATGAAAAGTAATAACGCTAAAAGATTCAATTCAGTCTTGAATGATAGAACCAATTTAGTTTAGCCTGGATAGATTGGTATATAGAAATACCCCATATGAGGAATTATTACGTTTTAAATTATGTCTGCAGTTGTACGAAAACTTCTTCATTTGGCACAAATTCGTTACACATTTTCAGATTCTGTAAACATTTCTACAAAAGAAAGAAAGTTATTAATTTAGGCAGATCAGAAAAATATCCGCCGGTCATGTACGTACAGTGCTGGACAAAAGTATTGGCACAGCATGATTGTTATGATAGAAATGCTTATAACTACTAAACAAATTGATTTAAACAAAAAACTTTTTGACGTATTTATTTATTATCTATTCTAGTTTATTACATAACAAGAGCAACAATATAAATAAAATAATACGCAAAATAATAACAAAAATATATTTTTTGAACATTTTATGGGTGGACAAAACTATTGGCACAGTAGAATATTTACGCTTATAACTAATTACATAATAAACTTCTAATATTTTGTTGGCAGTCCTTTTCTTTTAAGGACTTCCTTTAATCTTCTGGGCATCGAGTGGACTAATTTTTTAGTGAATTCAGGTACAATATTGCTCCATTCCTGCAGAAGAACTTTCTTCAGTTCAGACTTGCTTGTGATATTATGTTTCCTAATTCTTTTTTCCAATTCGTTCCACACGTGCTCAATGGGATTCATATCGGGACTTTGAGGTGGTGTGTTTAATGTGTGGGCAGTATTATATATTATCCACTGACGAACAATATACGCCATATGTTTAGGATCTCGATCCTGCTGAAAATAGAAATCCCTGGGGAGGTTTAATTTTTGAGTACTTTTCAAAAGATTTTGCTCGAGTATATTTAAATATACATATTTATCCATTATCTCATCAATGAATATAAGTTCTCCTACACCCGATGATGCCATACATCCCCACACCATTAAACCACCACCCCCATGTTTCATGGTGGCTTGCAGATTCAGTTCGTCCATCTCTGTGTTGGGTTTTCGCCATACTAATATTCTGCCGTCAGATTTAAAAATATTAAACTTACTTTCATCTGAAAACATGATCTTTTCCCAAAAATCAGTATCTTTCGTAACAAACTCTTTCGCGAATTCCACTCTTTTCTTTTGGTTTATTTTACTGATGTAGGGCTTTCTTCGTGCTGCACGGGCAGAATAACCGGCATCCTTCAATACCCTACGTACAGTTTTGGTACTTACTTCTTTTTCACACTCAGCTTTTAACATCGAAGCAATTTCAGTCGAATTAGTTTTTGGATCCTTCTTTACAATATTTACGATTTTCCTTTTTTCTCGAATTGTTACCTTAGAAGGGCGACCACTCCTAATTTGATTCTCTAGATTTTCTTCACTTTTAAAGCGTTTTATGACTGAACGCACAGTAAAACGACTTCTGTTTATGATTTGTGCAATTTCGTTGTAAGATTTATTCATCTTATATAAATTTAATATTATTTTTCTTTCTTCAATTGTGGTTTCTTTCGTTTTTCTAGACATTATTACTCTTTCTTGGTTTTTTGTTGTTTAATAACTGAAGTCTCCAGTTTCACTGATCGAGTGTTATAATTAAGAAGATTAAAGGAAGTCCTTAAAAGAAAAGGACTGCCAACAAAATATTAGAAGTTTATTATGTAATTAGTTATAAGCGTAAATATTCTACTGTGCCAATACTTTTGTCCACCCATAAAATGTTCAAAAAATATATTTTTGTTATTATTTTGCGTATTATTTTATTTATATTGTTGCTCTTGTTATGTAATAAACTAGGATAGATAATAAATAAATACGTCAAAAAGTTTTTTGTTTAAATCAATTTGTTTAATAGTTATAAGCATTTGTATCATAACAATCTTGCTGTGCCAATACTTTTGTCCAGCACTGTATATATGTACATACGAGTAAGCATACTTGTATATAATGTTTTGCCACCATATCAATCAGTCGCCAACTTTAATTTCTCAGTGCCGTAGTTATATGTAAGTGATTTTTAACAATCTATATATGTATAGTATAATGTTCCCCGTATCTGTGCTTGGGGTCAAGAATTTGCAATAACCCAGCGTAAGAAAAGTTATCATTACGTTTTCGAGCGGAAAATGAGCGAGTGAGATTTTTCCGAAGAAAGTAGCTCCAAACGCGATAATACGAAACGGACGAGCAATAGTAACATGGCGACGAAATATCATACATACTCTCTCAGCATATTCTTTTTTTCGACCTGTACGAATTAAAAACAATTCTAACATCTTTTCTGGGCGGTTCTTTTTCCAGAAATGTCTATAGAATTGAATACAGTATAAAAAATTCGTCTTAGATAAAGAACTTTTCAAAAAAATAATACATAGAAATTGCGCACATGGATTCCTTTTAAGCTTCGATGATAATTTACAATCACTTGGAACTATAACATTTAACAATTTTTTATATCGATATCAGAAATATTATTTCTATTTAAAGCTAAATCGTTCAGCTAGTGTCTTGCGCACTTTTAAATATTGGCCATCAACCAAATCACGTGTTTTTATAAAAATTCTTGTTATTCAAAACTAGAGATATTAGAGCAACTCTGTATTCGGACTCGTGTTTGGAATAGGATCACTCAGTGGATTCTATAGGTTCGAAAAAGGTTTTCATTTATTAGACAATGAATTTTTTCAGTTATAGGTAAAAATTTTCAGTTAAATTAATTTTTATTTAACAACATTTGTACAGAAAGTAATGTCTTTTATTTTGCAGTTACTGGATAACTTCGTTTAACAGCTTTTACACGTAATAACTTATTTTGTTTCTCTATTTCAAGAGCATGTTTTAATTTATCAATATGAATCGAATAATCGATTTCATTTAGAATACCACTTACTTCGATTTTTTCAACACGTGGTATTGTTTTATGTGCTTTACTTAACATATGCTTAAATATTTTAACCTGTTTGGGTGTCAGAATAGATACAGCAGTACCGGATTTACCTGCACGTCCTGTTCTTCCTGCTCTGTGGATATAACCGTTGATATGTTTTGGAAGATCATAACTTATGACTAACTGTACATTTTGAATATCTACACCTCTTGCTAATGCATCTGAACATACAAGTCTGAAAGTATAATAAAATTATATCACAATTTTTAGAAAATATTCGTCATAATTTTCAACGAAATTATAAACAAAACGTACATTTGAATTTTCCCGCTTGTAAATTTCGTAAGTATATCCTCACGTTCTTTTGATACAAGTTGTGCAGAAAGTTCTTCAACCACTATATTCTTTTTAGATAAAAGTGATTGGAGTAAAATAGTTAATCTATGAGCAGTTCCTCCAGAATTTGTAAATACTAAAACTTTGAAAGTGATATTTTTGATTATTAACTGATATAAAGCTACTGGTTTATGTTCAGCTTCGCATTCTATTGCTTCTTCTTTTAATTCTTCTGGGCATGTATAACGCCCTATAAAATTAACCATTTCTGTATCTAAATTTACATCATCGTCCTTGCCTGTCACCAAAACAGACGTAAATAGTATTGGGTGAAAGAGTCCAAGCCGATTAAGTTTTTCTGGATCTTGCGATAATGTTGCACTGAATAGTAATTTTTGTGCTGGAATTTTACTATTTAAAAATGAATGCATTACTATAAATTTAATATCAGATAATACAACTTTATATTAATACATATCATCTTGGTAAATGATAATTGTAACTAAATTGTAACTAAAAACTAACCTAGAACGTAAGTTGGAAAGTGTTAATCGTGGAGTATGATAATGAGGCTCGGGGATATACTCCAACCAGTCAGCAGCTGTATCTGCTTCATCAATTACAAGGAATCTCATATCATCCAATGAAAATCCCGAAGTTTTTAATATGTGTTCTTTTAACCGTCCAGGCGTGGCAACCACTATATCTACTAGAGAGATATATTCCCCTCTATCATCTGAAATATAACAATCATAGAGGATATTTTGTATTTTATAAATAATATAAATAAAACCTTCTTCTTAAAATTTGTAAACACATACTCTCTTTTCGAATAGTTCTTTGTTCTTCGTGAAATGCTGATGCTCCAGAGAGTAAACCAACTTTCAAATTTGTATGGGAAGTATATGCAAGCATCACTTTGTATACTTGCATAGCTAATTCTTGTGTGGGTGCAACAACTAAACAGCGCACCTTTGGTTCAAGACGAAATTGTAGTGCCTGGACAATTGGTAAAACATACGCTAGAGTTTTACCTAAAGAGAAAATAATTTCTTAAATTATTTCTTTTCGGAATAGAAAATAATTATAATTAGAATTTAACATTGTGTTTTGTTAATAAATAAAGTATCAAAACTAGAATGTAAATTTTTCAGTTTGCTATAAATAACTTGTACATTCGTACCACTGCCCGTAGGAGCAGATACACATGTATCCCTTAACCACCATTTTTGTTGCCTGTCTTTATTACACCTCAATATACAAGATACCATACTAGCTTGTATAGGAAATAATTTCTTAATCCCATTAGCTCTTAAAGCTTCAATAAGCTTATAATCTAAAATTGAATTCATGTCTTCCAAGGTTGGACCACTATTTAAATCAATAGATATGACTTCTGGATTAGCCAACCATTCTGGTAGAATTCTCTTAACTTCACGCTTCCTTCGCTTATTTTTTGCACCCAAAATTATGAAATCGCTATTATGCCCTGATATTTTTTCTTGTGTTGCATTTGGGTCTGATGATTTATCAAGTATTTCATTATCCTGATTATCTGTATTTTCACTTTTCAATGTTTTATCTGCAGTTTTAATTGTTTCATTAGAACCTCCTTCGCTATATTTCCTCTTTTTATTCTTTCTATGTTCTGAAACATGTACTTCCGCCTTTCTTTTAATGTCACTCGATATACTATTTTCATTCAAATTAATATTTTCTATTGAACATTTATTAAGGGTTTCTGCTTTTTTCTTTTTCTTTTTATGATTCAATTCTTGTGCATTTTGAGAACTACTTCCCTGTATTTGATGATTAGTTTTAATAGCTCTTTCTACTTTACGTTCTTCTATTCTTTTTAATAATTCAGACAAATGATTCCTTTCATTTTTCGTTTCTTCTTTTTCACCCTCATATCTATTAACAAATAGAATATGTATATTAATAATATTCTATGGGAAGAACTAAAAACTCGAGTACGATTAATATAGTAGTTGAATATTTATTTATATAGTTTAATTGACTAAATTTATTATTCAGTGATTAAGTTTTTTAACACATATGTATTATATTTTTTGACATTTTAACATACCTGTTTATCACAAATAAACTCATTTTGTTTTCGATTTTACTCACGTGTTATACACCTTTTATAGGTTATATTCTAACGTGTATTACCTATTCCACGGTTGTATACACGACCGTGACCTGTCATAACCTATGTGTACTAACGCGACTCTAGACTTTAAAACCGGCTGTTAATGTGGACGTTGTCACGATCACGATCATCTTGTGGTATTATTTAAATAGATATATATTTACTTATGCATACATGTATATAAATAAATACATATACATCTTCAAAAAGGCAAATTTAAAAAAGGTATTATTTTAAACTTGTATTTCATTAAACTTTAACTTTGTGTATTTACTATGTGTAAGAATAAACTTAATAATATTTCATCATTATTACATGTGTACATTTATATAATGTTTAGAAACAATTAATTTCAAAAATATGATTGAAATATATATTAAAATTACATATTACTAATATTAAAATCGTCTGCTTAAATTAGCCAAACTACTTCTCAAGAATTTAATTGAAAGTAATTTGTAATTTCAGATTTGTTACAAGCTTACATACGTTGCTTACATAGGTAAGACAACCAACAAAAATTACATTACATGTATATAGTAGTAGGTAATAGTAATATGATAAACAACTATATTTAACAAATTTCAAATAGATATTGTTTTTGTAAGTTAAATCACATAATTTTTAACCGTGTTACTGTCTACAAAAAATTATTAATCAATTTCGTTAAACATAGTAATTAATTTCAACAAAAAATATCGTAAAACATCGTTTATTAACAAAATTTTAACAAATAGAAAATAGGTGCATATTCTCACAAGATTGCAGAATAATATTCATAAAAAGAAGATAGGATATCTCCTTCCTCTGTGAAAATATTAATGCGTAATAAGTATTTATACAGTTATAGTTTAATGAAAAAAACTAATAAGACTTACATATAGAAGTAGAAATCACTAGCTTTAATTATTTCAATGCTTATTGGGATCCCTTTTGATTTTATCATGGCTTGAAACCATTGTGTCATTGAATTTATCAAATTAATAAATAATCTGCTTGAAATATTTTTGTAAAAGTGATATCTTTAAATCATTTCTTGGTAACTACATATTTTGCATTTCAAGTGATCTCATATATTTTCTGTATTTTTAAGTATTTCTGGACATATACAAAATCCATGTTTGCATATTAGCATTATATTTTGGATTGTGATCTTGCATTCGGTCTAAATTAAAAAATGCTTTAAAGATAGTTCTTTTAGAAGAATGGGAAGATATTTCAAGTAGAGTATTTATCAATTTTATAAATTCAGTGCCACAATGGCTTCAACTGTATGTGCATATATATATCTATTCATATAACTAAACGCAAAGATTAACGAAAATGCTATTACTAACCTTATTATTGATAAATATGTAGAACAACAGAAAGGAGTTGATAAAAATGATGAAGAAAGGAAGTGCATACATATATGTAAACTTATCTTGTAGAACATAATGATAAAAGAAATGATCTGCTGGATCCTCCAGCTCATTATATTATATTTCTGTAGTTATTTTCTATAAGATAATAATAACAGAATCTGAACTGTATAATATATATATCTAGTTAACTGTATGATAAAGTGACTTGGCTTTGTTCTTTAAGAATAACAGAATATTATATAAAAATGGACAATAAATTTGAATGAATAGATACACTGCAATGAACAAATGTTATCAGAGATAGAACTGAAGTATGACAATTACACGAAGGAAGAAAGTACTTGAAATCTAGTAATTTATGACAAAACAGGATTGATTTTCACAAAATTTCATACAAAGTTACTACATGCTACATATTATATAATATGTGCAGTATATACCAATATACTATATATTATACTAATATATGATACTAATATATTATGTAACATATACATTAGTATTATGTTTAAAAGTATGAAACTTTAGTAAGTTGAGTTGAGCAAATTAATAAGGTTGCATGTAATAATTGTGTAACTAGAAATATGCAAAAATTTGTAAATCCTTTTGTAATATCGCAAGGAAAACGATAAAATATACTACTATTGGGCATCAAGGGGGATTACTAATTAATTTCAAAATAATATTTTGAATTACTCTTCTTTTTCTTCGATTATGTATTATATTAAAACAAAAGTATAATATTCTTTCTAAAAAATGCAAATAGACATGAAAGTAATCTGGAGTAGTATTGAAAAGATTTATAGTTACCCATAAATTATACTTACTTAAAAAATTTTAAAAATTAAGTTATTAATATTGAAAAATCCGAAATTAAATAATATTGTATATTTTTCATACAATATTTCGCTTTAATTTAAGCAGTACGCTTTATTTAAATCTAGCGTAAAGAATGCGTTGGTTTACTACACGCACATAGTTTTAGATATCAAAGTAACAACAATATTTTGTATTTTCTCAATAGTAATTACAAAATTAGGTTTCTTAGATTTATAACATTACGATTGATAGTACCATTACACGTGACCAACATAACACGATTTCGATTTGTTATAAACTTTATATGTATATGTGCACTTATATTAACATTCGGTCATAGGTATGTTGATTCATGCGACAGATATAAATGATGTATCGTGTATATCATATGACTAATGTGTTTGGATATTTAATTGAAATGTACATTGTCATAAGATATAATTAGAAGTCGTACTTCTTTTAATTTTATTGCATTGAATTTTATTTTTCTACATAAATAAATATGGAATATTTATAATATATTTATTATTGATATAATAGTCCTTTATATATAAGAAATTTATTATTTTATAAATATTATATAAAAGTTGCAAGTTGAGAAAAATTATTTCTGACATTAACGAGTAAAACAACATTATTAAAAATAAAGTTAGCAGTGCAATTTAATAAGCAATGAATTCTTAACAAAAATCTATTAAGTTTTATTGGAGATAAAGCTAATAGTTGTTAAGATATCTTGCTTTATTTTTCAATAATTTGCTGTTCATAATATCGATTTGACCGAAAACTATGGATAGGTAACTATTTGGTAATTATTAGGTTTTTGCTAATAAAACTACACTTTGATAGTTTTAAAAGTATAAAACGCAATACCAAATGCGACATATAATTTAAAATTTATTCAAAGTATGGAAGTTAAGTGACAACTTTACATATATATATATGTAAGTTACATTGGTAAAGTAAAATAGATAGAAAGAAAGATAATTTCTAAACGGGTAAATAACGTCGTTATGTTTCTCAGTTTTATAATCATTACAGGATTTTGTCTAACAGGTCAAGGAATCTCGTTTCGTCACCGTTCAAAGAACCTAATGAATACGTATATATGATATTCGTAATACACATACAATGCGATGAATCACCTGACCTTGTTTCTTGAGAATCTTTTGGTGAACGGGAGTCCTAGTCGTTGTTATGACGATAGTCTCTCTCTTCGTTACTCTGCAGCATATTTTACATGACACGTCATCGACTCTACGTCACTCCCCCACCAATTCTCTCCTCTACTGATCCTCTTGTGACATTATAATGTGAAACTGTTTCTTTCAGATACTGTAACCATTTAGTGTGCGCGACTGCATCAAGACGTTTCTTATTTGTCGATAATTGTTATATACGTTTAATCGATTTGCAAAAACGGTGACAGTGATACGAAAATTGTGTTTAGTGTTCTAGAGAAATAACGCACAGTTATATAGCCATTTTAATTGTTATAATCTAAAATTGACTAAAGGTGAGTAAATAATTCAATTAGATAATGCAAAGCGAAGCGGGAAACTTTGTAATATTGATATTGATTTTTAACGTATTCTCTTTCATTAATAATACAGAAACGGTACTTCTTTGTATTAGAAAAAATACTTGTCAAATATATCACATACACATAATCCGTACACGACTAATATACCAATAGTAGAGTAGTAATATTAAAATACTTTGTTTGTTAAGTGAAACATATTGCATTTTCTGCTTCCTTTGTTTTACTTTTTCAATTTTATTTTAAATTGTTGCACTTAACAAATTCAAGGGGTGCAGTTAAAAAAAATTAAATAGGAATTCTGTATGTGTAATATACAAATACGCGTGAAACAAATTAAATAGGAACAGTTAACTCTTTATTTCATAGTCAATTAGTTATTTAGAATACATTAATTTTCCCGTCTCTCTTTGTCTCTCTCTATCTCTCTCTTTCCCTTTCTCAAAGTTTCATTCAAACAATATGAAAATAATGTTATTTCTATATTAAATATGATATAAGAAAATTAAATTTAGATAATGCACATTTGTTTAACTTACATAATAAAGCTTGTGTCTATTAAAAATTCTTTGTTTTCTACTGTTATTGGCAAAACACAGCAATTTTAATATACATAGAAATATATAATAAGGAAATATTACTAGTAAAATATAACGTTAAACTATTTAATCAAAGATTGAGTATTTAAGGCTATCTATTACAAATAATAAATATATAGAATGCATAGAGACTATATATATATGTAAATAAAATATAGACTATTATATAAAAATTTTTATATAAAAATATAAGTACATTATATTTTTGCATAAACTAGATAACTGAATCTCATTCTCAAGCAATTGTATATCTAGATAACAATTGTGATTTCAATATTCATGATGTATATTTTTTAAATTAATATATATTTCATTAATCGTAGAACAACAGAGGTTACATTACAAGGATTTCTTATTTCTTAATTCTTGCAACATTTACACATAGTTTTTCAATGCTTAACGTTATATTGTATATAGCATAATTTTCGTATGAATTGCGCATTAAGTCATCGTTAAATCTCATTTCCTATAGTAGACGTATACGTTCTCCGTTTGTTGCTCCCACTATTCCTGCAAAGAATATCCGTGACGAGCGACGGTTCGTTTCAGTTGGTTACGAGAACCGAACGGAACCGGTACCAGAGGAGCGAATAGAACCTGTAACCGCTTCAAAAGAAGGTAAGAGCCACACCCCAAATACTTGTTTATACATAGACACCGATCAATACAATCTTTGGAATTTCACTACGATAGCTTCTTGGTATTCTTCTGGTATTCGCGTATATATCAAACAAGGTTAACTGCAGGTCTTCAAAGATATTTATATCAACCACACAAGTCATCATTCACCTCAATTTCGCAATACTGTATACTTATGTATATACTTTACATGAACACACACTTCCTGATAGTATGTTTTCTCACATTTTAAAATTATGTACAGTTACGTGGGAAGATAAATAAGATACGCGAATGGAAAAATAGGACTGTCAAGATAGAAAACTAACGTATTGTGTAACAATATTAAGCATTTCGATTTCGTTTCCGATTAATCAACATTGTTATTAACTAAGATTATATTACGATAAACTTTAAAATTGTTGCCTTTTTTTAAACACTAACGTTGCTACATTTACATTACAAGGCTTTGATGATATTGTTGCTAGAATTATAATGAAAATGTTATTAATATAGAATGATTTTATGTTTTTAAAGCGATATCTTTAAACGCAACTACGTTTTCTATATTACGTTTGAGCAAATTCTTATTTTTAAGGCATTGAAAGGAAATATGTATGATAATTAAAACGTAACATTATTATAGTATACCTAAAGTTTACCGTTTCGTTGTAAATATCGCGTCATTAGTAGATTCATTTATTTCTCATGACATTACACCCTCAAATACTATACGATATTTTAATATTAATTGCGTTTGCAACTGTATTTTACTTTTATTCGCATCTTACATCTTAAACATTGAACAATTAATAATGAAACAAATGTGTAATGTTAATCATTAGAATAAGACTATGAGTTTGATTAATTAATACTTTCGATAAAGTGTTTATGAAATGTTATATAATAAATTTTTTTTTTCAGATAGTAATTTATTTTAATGATAAGTTGATTTTAATTGTGCAACTTTTCCGTGCAATAAGAATTCTAAAATATAACTATAGCGTAAATATTATACATATACTATTATTTAATATGATTTTAATATGAATTTGTATTTTTTAGCTGATTCGAATAATGTCGGCCACTCAGTACTATCATGTGCAGGTAATTACTAACTACTTTCCACTTTATGTATACGATACACGCACAATATGAAAGCCCAAACCTACTTCGTTTTAGAGGAGAAATCTTTTAATGTCGTAAATTAATATTAATATTTCGTAGTTACGCCTTTTGAAACGATAACAATAACGACATATCATATCAGTTAATTTCAAAATAAAGTTTTCAAGTTCCATTATAGTTAAATTTTTCATAGTTAAATTTTGTTTGAATGTTTAACCTTGTTTGTGCGATCTTATCTTTCTACAAATTCTCAATCGAATTTAAGTGCAGAGATGGGTACTTTAGAACATTTATCCACATTTTTAAAGCCATTGTTTAACCATTGTCTCAAGTGTGTTTTATCTAAAATAATAATTAAATAAAATAAGTACTCTGGTAGATTTTTACATTAAATTACATTAAATAAGTAATTCTTTGAATAGGGGAGATTTCTCAAACCGTAAGATTTTCTTTACCATGTTCTATTGTTCAAGTTTGGTATTTTGTGTATACCATCATTACATAATACTTTCTATTACGTTCAAACAAGTTAAAATAGTTAGAAACCATTGATTACAATTAAATTCACCATTTTAAAAGAGTGTTTTTTTTTGCACGATAATTAGAATCTAAATTACATACTAAATTGAGCATTTATCGGGACAACTAAAGCATAGTATAATTCAGGTTCTCAGACACGGTAGAATTACAGTAGAGCATTGTTTAACCTGAATACGATTATACATGTTATATTTATATCATATTATACATAACTTGTGGTCCATTTATAAGTAATCGTGCCGAATCCGTTCCGTGTCCAAACAGTGACCGGACGTTTATTCGTTAATATTTGTATACTACCAGCCGGGATATGCCCGAAACAAACATGCTAGTCAGACATAGAAGTCAAACTTACGCAAGTATATAACAAACTGCCGTTTCCAACCAAAGACTTAGCTATAGCAGCGATGCCTTTGTACGAAGAAGAGGAAGAAAAAACAAAGCAACGGAGGAAGAAAAGGCGATTCATTGTACATCCGTTATGGCAAACGGATAAGAAGATTTATTAAGATAAAATCAAATTCATAGCGTGATACATGGACGAGACATGTTCAGGCCCATGCTATGGGCTGGCTCCACCGGTCAGATCGGCAAATAGGAGAAATATGAGATTACCAAATGCGAATGGAACACGTCCACCCTGCGGATGATGACTAACACGATACGAATACATACTTAAAAGTATGGTAACCAATTGGGGTTCGGTTCAAGACCGCGGCTGAGACACGAAACGGATACAGCACGGTTATGTATAAATGAATTTTTAAAGATCAGTTCAGACGACGTGATTTCTTGACCGACTCGAAAGCGGCGTTCATACCGTTTCATATCTACACCGAAAATCCAAGTCTTACGATTTCGTTCTTCGCAATGTCATGCAAATTTATCTCGTGATCTATCAATTTTATCGTTTTGGGATCTAGTTCATTTCAATTTAAAATTTGGTCTTTTCTTTCTTAACATGTTAGAAATGCTTGCTGTGATCGTAATAGCTTCAACAGCTATTCTATGTATTCCTTATTTCGTTCTTCCTCTATTCTTCATCTGTTTTCTATACTTTCCGACCGATTCAGTTTTATTACCGGCCGGGTTATTTCATACATATCTATGAAACGGAATGTCGAAAGCGATCGAATCGTACACGAATATAAATCCTACGTAAGTATGTTCTACTATACATGACAAGTCATTGATTCGGCAAATGAACGATATATTATTATAATAGTAGCTATTATACACTGCATGCACTGAATCTATTAATTCGAATGTTTGCGAGCTGAACATGCAGCGGAAATACAGAAACATGTGAATACTGTTTTCGGTTATTACCGATTCCGCAAAATTACCCAATCGGTCAAACATTGTTTGAACTGGTTGTAATTAATCGGAGTCTATACAGGATGATCCAGTATTGATGGTACAACCTGGAGGAAGTGATTGCACATGAAAAATAAGACGAAAATATGCAATAAATTTTTTTCATTTGAATTTTGTTTTCGAGAAAATCGACTTTGAATTTCCTCCGAATTTCCGGCATGCACTTGAGTATGCCGTGGTTAAACGGATCATAATACAAATCATATGCCGTAGGTTTATGAGTAATAATAAAATATATAATTCTTAAGATTTACTTTATTAATGCAAAAATCGTTGAAAATTCTGGCTACCGTACCGTATACACTGGTGTGCTATCCGAATTAAATGTTCGTGCGTTTTTTAATGTATTCTCCGTTTCTAGTTTTTCGAATGGCAAAATGATCCTCGCTTTTAATTCTGGAGACTCGTTGTCTTCGGAATAAACTTTTGTACCTTAAACTTTAATATGTACGTTTCTACATAAATGGATAAATTATATTTAATATCGCATAATGAATCCAATTATTTGTTTTGCTTCTGCGACGAATAGAAGACGCAGAATGAATGTGAAATAGCGACGAATTATGAATTTCGATCAACGTTCCGTGATTTATTCTAGGTTAGGTCTCGATTAGTCGGTAGGTCTTGATTTGACCGCGTTGCCTCACTCTCAACGAAGCCGGTTAATCGAAGACACAATGACAGATTAATTAATTCGGATTGCAAAAGACGCGATGACAAAATCTTACTAATAATGTATGCGGTACATATCATGTTAAAACTATTATATTACAAAATAAAATCGTATTTCTCCTGTAAAACAAAGAGGCTAAAAACTTTTCAATACACTATTGCAATAGTTTAATGTTTATTGGTCGTACTTCCTGTTTTTTTTGTAATATTCATATGCAAAATACTCGTTAAACATTTGTTAGATATTTAATATTACATGTTGCTTTGAAATAAATAATGAAAAGTTTTATATATCTATGTAATATATATTTCGCATTTTATTTTATTCGTTAAGTGCACACCAACTGTCTATTCTGCCGATCCTTTCGACCCAGAAGAAGATGCAGCTCTTCTACGAACTGCCATGAAGGGTTTCGGCACTGATGAACAGACAATAATCGATGTCCTTGCTCATCGTGGAATTGTACAACGACTTGAAATAGCTGACAAATTTAAAACCATGTATGGAAAGGATCTGATTTCTGAGTTGAAATCGGAACTTGGTGGTAATTTTGAAAAGGCAATTTTAGCATTGATGACACCGTTACCGGAATATTTCGCTAAAGAACTTCATAATGCGATGTCTGGAATTGGCACGGACGAAGGTGCTCTCATCGAGGTGCTGGCATCTCTTAGCAACTATGGCATCAAAACCATATCTGCTGTTTATAAAGAAGGTAAGCCCCTTTCTGTTCGAATGATTTTTTAAATAAATACAAATATTTAGTAGAAATATGAACAACGTTATTGCAAATAATTCGATAGCTACTAAAAAGATACTATAATCTCTTTTTTAAAGAAGATTCATCACTCATTCTTTTTAAAAAATTCATGCTCATGAGGTGAATAGACCGTGATGGTTGTAGTTTCTGACGTTGCTCGTGTGTAGAGTGAGACAGGTTCTGCTGCGGGTCGCCGGTGTCGCTGCTGGGGTTCTGTTGTAATTTTTCTTCTAATTTAGATGCGTGGAAGAAAAATCGGACTCCGGTCGCCGGGATTTGAAAACCCAGGTCCTGAAACGTTCGTAACCTAAGGCGCTAACCACTGCGCTGCCGTCGTTCGACTCTAAGTTAGTGTCGAGCGATGGTATTTTTGCTGTCGAGTGCCGCCATACTCGTATTATAACATATTTGACCTAAACAAAGAAAGAAGAATGTTAGAAGGTGGCCATTTTTGACATCACCTGGAATTGTAGGACTTTTAAGAGTTTCTTCCTCCCGAGGAACAAAAAGTACTCTTATCATATTTCTGAAAAAACGATAGGGAAGTTATTAGAAATGAATCTAAACATGTGATAGCGATCGAACTCACCTATTTCTTATATTTAGTCTTTTTTTTTCTCGGATGTTAAACCATTTTCAAAATAATTAATGAAAAAAATCAGCTGACAAGTCGAAAATTAGTTAAAGTTTGGAATCCAGCAAAATCAAAGTACCAGATAATCATTGCTACATGGATACAACGACCAATAACGCGTTCGCTCTTTCCCGTTTTGCATTCGGAGATGAACATGTGTACCAATTACAAATTCAATGACTTAGTGATATTCCAAGTAATCATCGGAATATAAGCAGCGGAACAAAACACAGTAAAGAGATATGATTGTTGTAGTTTCAGTAATCAGAACAGTTACAATTCTTTTAAGTTGCAGCTGTAAACTCTGTCATTATAAGATTAATATATCTTGTTACAGTCGGAGAAATGTTTATGCCAAGCATCTTATGTTACAGTTAGATTTGAATCCACAACAAGAAATACGTTCTGTTGCATTGGTTATAAAAAATATGAAATTTATATAGAATTAAATAATGGTATTTTACTGAAAAATTATATTCTCGACATTTCATTAGTTTAAAGTATACATATTGATAGACAAAAGTAAAGTCGGCATGCGCGTTGTTGGTTGTCCAATCGATTTAGCTGCTAATTTCCTCATTAACTACTGTAAAGACGGTTCAGTATCCAAAGAAGGAGATGAAATATAACTCTTAGATGAGTTCGATCATTATTCCCATGTTTGGATTCATTTTCCACATTAATTTTTTTTTTTTTTTTTTTTTCAGAAAATTGATAAGGATGCTTTTTGTTCCCTGGCAGATACTCTTAAATATTCTACATCCTCCAGTTTCTTCTTCTTTGATATGTTTCTCGTGATATTAAGTATATCTTTTACATAAGATATGTTTTAACACAATGCATGTTTTAAATATTAATTGGAATGAATAGTATTAGCAATTTGTGCGAATGATTTAAAATTATTAAAAGAAAATACGATTGGGTACATTTTTCATTTGAGACATTTTTAAAACAGAATTTCTTTATTAGTCTATGATCTTCTATATGCTCAAAAATGTTTGAGTCACTGTAAGCATTGTTAATTTTAACTTGACTTGATTTAATTGAAAACGTGTAAATTTGATAAAAAGTCAACCCCAGGACTTCATTACTGTACTACGTGTTTCTCTATCAGGAAAATCAAATTATAATTTTATCTTACGATCACAATATATCGTACTTGTTAAATATACAGGCTGAATCAAAATATGTGGGAAGTACGGCATTATTATACGGCAGTTCATATAAACATATACCCGGTATGACCTTGCTTTCGAATTACAGCTTAATTGCAGCTTATTTTATGATGCTAAACGTTAGATAGATCAACGAGTTCCTGGCAAATAGATAAGTCATCCTGTCTGTTGTTTGTTGGTCAGCCTACTCTTCAGACTTGAATTGGGAGCATTTAAAATCTCTAATTTATAAACATCAGTTGACGATGCTGAAAAAAACTCCGTCAACAAATCCTTGTAAACTGTTTAAACGATCCATGTTGTGAAGGTAAGCAACTGTTACAGCACGAAGTAAGCTGTTACTCAAAAATAACGTCATATCGGATGTACCAGCCTTTATCGTACTTCCCTGTATATTATTGTTCTATCGAATAAAGGATTTTCAAAAGATTTAACGCATTTATGTAACAGTTAGGTATGTGATGAGCTCCTATTTATATTTTTATTGTTCCTATTTCATTTTAACAAGAGACCTGCTTCAATAAATCGGCAATCTCTTTTTAATAAACACGAGTTATAATATACTTAACTTTGTTACATATATTTATACAGTGGTTCGTGAAAATATTTGTGCACTTACATGTATACTTGTACATATTACATAAAACGTTTGGAATTTTATTAACGTTATAATAAGAGGCGATTGTTATAATTTGTGGCGGTACTCGACAGCAAAATACCACCACTCGACCAACTAGTGTCAGACGACGGCAACGCAGTGGTTAGAAAGAACAGTAGTCTTGACTGTCCGAGGAGTGTAAGAGCAGTCATAGACCCATCTCGTACTATTTAGGAGGAAAGCTCGATGTGGGTGTACCCTTTTTGAACTGAGAACGCGGATTCGTTGTTCACACTTTTCGGTAGAAAAGTGAGGGTAACGATCCGCGATGCCCATTGGTTATAGCCAATGTTAATAAACAAAGTACGAGGAGAAAGTCTCCTGCAGATGTGGCTCATGGGTGTCCTTGTTTCTGGGAAAAACCAGCTATTTCGCTGGCCACATTTGCTTTCTCCGTAATTAGTAAAAGCGTGCAATAGACCCAAGGACTGTTTTAAGGACCACCCATAAACCGAAAATACTTATATGAATAGAAGATTCAGTTTACAAGATTCGGTTTATGGTGGTTCCTTGGGTTTATTGCGGATCAGTGTAACGAGGGGTAGGCCTTGGCGGCCAGACCGAGAGGGACGTCGCACGGACCATCTCGCGCGACGTAACAACTAACATTACCTCAAATTATACTAACAAGATTTCTTTCTAATTTGAAAATATTTAATACAAATCTATACGTATTAAAAAATGAGTATATACTTGAATAATGACTTTAAGCACACGATAAGTGTTAAAAATGGGCCGATTGAATATTTGTACGTACATTTGCAAAATCGTTTAAAATTTTACTAATAAAATCGTGATAGATGGGTGTCGTTACAGTTTCGTAATATGTTCACAAAAGATGTCGATAAGTGTAAGAATACTTTCATAAACCATTGCATTTTTGAACCGTAACGAAATCACATTTTTTATATGAAGGTATTAGATTCTGAAATATTTTGCATTGCATGTTTTTTATTTGAAAATAATTACTTGTTTAAAATTGACATGTTACAATTTGATTAGAATATGATAGAAGTAGTACACTGATAAATTTCTTTCTTATTAAAGCCTTTGTAAATTCATTTAATTCTTAATTATGATATAATATATATTATTTAATGTAATGTTTTCTCTTTCGTAAATGTCTTTATAAAAAATGTAATATATCTTAATGTAAATTTTATATATATTTGCAGTGTATGGAACGGATTTAGAGGATGATTTGAAAAGCGATACTTCTGGCTATTTTAAGAGGCTGTTAGTTTCACTTTCATGCGTAAGTAAATTTTCTAATATAATAATTAAATTGATATGATTTTTTTAACTTACAAGACTACTCTTTTATTATTTTTATATTCGTTTAAATTGTAAATTTATCTGAATTATTATATTATCGAAGATCGACATTTGAGACTGTTATTTTAGAAAGAAACGATATGTTTAAACATTTTATAATACCACCAAACATTTTCAGAAGCATAGCGGTAGTCAGTCATATTATATCATACGATTCAATATAAAACATTTAACTTTGAGATTCAATGTCAAAGTCATTTGAAAACGATGTGTCTAATGGATATGTTTGGATAATAATTTATCGGATATCTTCATGAAAAATTGGTGATAAATGTCGAGCTCGATTAGCATAGTGTAGACATTTACGGAATGAGAAGTAATAGATTTGAATCGCATAAGAAAAAGCGTAGTTGATGCGTTTTATAAGAATAAGTAATGTAACAACCAATAAGAAAAGTACAACAGATGAGATTTTTTAGTGAGACCTTCGAATCTCTTATGTATGTTTCAAATATAAAAGTTCTGCGAATTAACGCGTATGTTCTCTCGTTGGACTCGTAAGACTGTAACTGTAACAGCTCTAGAAACGGTGTTTGATGGGAACATCCAAATAAACAAACATTTTTGTTTACTAATTATTCACTTTAGTCGCACGTACGAGATGACTAAGGAGAGATTAAAAACAACTTTTAACTTTATTATACCTCGTGATGCAACTCGATTAAAACGAGGCACACAGCAAGTCATTCTCAATCTTGCATCCTTATTTTATATTCTAGTTATTCATTAATACACACATTTAATGTCATGTACATGATCGAGACGTATTCAGTGATCTAATGATCACATAAAAGCGCCATTGTCTTTTCATAATCTACCTTTGCCACTATTTTAAACTGTTGTTAAGTTCTCTCAGAACAATTCGCAACATTCCGAGAAGAGGCGATACACGTACGTTATCTCGCACAGTATTTTAATATTTAAACGCGATAATTTTTGAACTAATTATTCGCATAAGATATTTTATATACAGTACACAGTTGATATCACAATATACAAAATTAACAAAGGCACAAATATAAAAGTACTATTCTTATTATTATTCCTATTTGGAATAAAAATTTATTTAATAAAATATGTATAAATTATTTTATAGGCCAATAGAGATGAAAATCCTCAAGTTGACGAACAAGCTGCAATGCAAGATGCCGAAAGATTACTTGCAGCTGGTGAGGAACAATGGGGAACAGACGAAAGTACTTTTAATGCTATTCTCATTACGAAAAGTTTCCCTCAACTACGAAAAATTTTTGAGGAATATGAACGCCTTGCTGGTCACAGCTTAGAAGAAGCTATTAAGACAGAATTTTCCGGATCAGTCGAAGACGGCTATCTTGCAGTTGGTAAGAAATATATGTTACTTTTCATAAAGAAGTAAAATCGTACAATTTTTATTTGGTATAATACAAGAAAGAGTAATTAACTTTTTTTATCAGTAAGTAGCATGCAATTAGTTTTATGTACTTTATCCACTGCTGGGGCAAATGTTATGCATATTATTTATGCTTACATTTTTTATATTTTAAAGAATACTCCGAAACATGTAACTCGTCATCTAATTGTAGTCTGTCCAACAAAACGAGACAGAGATAGACATAATAGGTGATCGCTGCAGCTACAGCTACAGCCATTTGCTGCCGATAAGTGATACTCGATTGGCAGTCATTAGCTGTAACCACAGTAATCACGTTTCGTTTATGCCAACTTCTTCGCCTCATTGGACAAACTTTAAATAACTATACGTATATATCTAATCTAATATATACCATATAATATAATTATATATATATATAATTACATATGCACATATATGTAATTAGATTGTGAAAAGCTTATCGTGTAGAGTCTGGGAAAGATCAAGGGAAATATACCTTGTTGTTTTCCGAATAAGTATCAATATTCTGGTACCACATTTATGCAAATGCACGTATATACTTATACAAAGATTAAATAAGCAGGACTTCTACTATTACATCACTAAAGATCTGGATAATTATGGATGTTTCATTCGCCTCACCGATTTCGATGATTTTTTAATATGTGTTAATGTAAGAACAACTTTTTCCTGTACATATAACCGCTACTCATCCTTCGTTGCCAAGATATTCGCAAAAATCTGTCTATAAGTGTTCGTCTGTGACAGTGCATTGGTTACCAGCCGCCTCACAGACTGATATACTGACGCATAAAATAAAATTGTAGACAAAATTCACTGTAGTGGCATCGACAGTCTTTTGGGAATATCTCGGAAACTAAGGCCGAGTGGTGGTTATATGTATAGGAAAATGTTGTTCAAAATGTTGCCTTTCGTGAAAATTCATTTTGTGGGTATGACGAAAGTGCAATGCAAAATACAGGCTAACAAATTAATTTTGAATTTGTTTATTTTAGTCAGGTGTGCACGAGATAAAACTGCATATTTTGCGGAGAGATTATACAAAGCAATGCGTGGATTAGGTACAGATGACTCGACATTGATACGCATAATCGTAGCTCGATCGGAAATCGATTTAGGAGATATTAAGGATACTTATCAAAAAATGTATGGACAATCGCTTGCAGGTGATATCGATGTAAGTCAGAGATACTTTATATTTTTATCTAAATACTTGGTGTTTTTGTAAAAATGTTTCTGTAATATTTACCTTTCTTTTTTTTTCTTTTTTTTAACAATAAAACTTGTTTAAAATACATATTACGAAATATATACAATGTCATTTAATGTCAATCTTGATAGAATTATGAAAATTAAGGATTTCTTTGCAGAAACATTTATACTTGGACTCACTCTCATCAAAGTAATAATGCACAATATACACGTCTTAATTTTACACATACACGTGTCTTAATTTTTCATAAATCACTTCATTCTTTAACAAGTACCTTGCCTGTACCTTGGCTGCCCATAATTTTCCATAAATTTCAGGATGACTGTTCAGGAGACTACAAGAGACTCTTGCTTGCTCTACTTGGATGAAAGCATTTCATGTTCAACAATTCTTTTTATTTTTAAATCTTACTTTAACGCCAGGAATATATCTTCGCAACATTCCGCGAAGCTGTATAGATGTCTTAACTTTAATTTGTTCTAAATTACATCAATAATTAGCAGTGATTACGGTACTACATTGCTGGTTTTTGTTTGACTTTGTTGATTATGATGTCGTATATGAGTTTGCTCGTAAAATTAGTTCGTTCGCATCGAAATACACTATACTAATCTCCGTGAGACCTATCGAATGAATATAAATAAATAATGTCTGTTATAATTGTTAAAAATTGCATACCGAAATTCCTTAATTAATAAAGTAATTCATATGCCAGTTAACTAATTTTACTAATTTCAAACCGCTTTCATAATGTGCATGCGTATGTGTACATTGAATCTGTATATAAATATAATATTATTTCGCACTTATTACATTGCTTTAATCCTTCCTACATTCTGTTTGCATTTACAGAGTGACTGCAGCGAAGAATTTAAGCGGCTTCTGATCGCACTTTTAAATTAAAGAAAATCATGGAGAGAAATGTGTTTATTAATTCTATTTAAGAAAAGAAAAATATAGGCATCTCTAACATAAATGTTAATAATATGCATCTCACATAACTGTAATATATGTTTCGTTTGCAATAAATTTGCACGTTCGCAAACGACTTTTTATTTATCGTGAACTGTAAGACGAAAACACCAGTATCTTTTTTTTTCCAGAGTGATTGCACTGCTGAGTGGAAAAGACTTCTGATTGCGATGTTGAATTAAAAATAGATTTATTCGATAAAAGTCGTTGAAACAATACCCTTGTATTACGATAAAAAACAAACTACATATTCATTGTATAAGATTGAGAAGTAATTTGGAGTTTAAGGAATAAATTACCAATGATATTAAAAAGTTAAGGAATTTAATGCAGCCCAAATTTTCAACGGATATTAATGTTATAGCGCACAGATTGTAAAATAGAATTATTGAATAACATTTAGTAATTATGTTAGATTGGTAATAATGAAATAATAAGATAATAATAAGAAAAATGGAATAATGGTAATCGAGCAGCTGAAACGTGAGTGATACAGAATAATTTTCATAACGTTCGATGTATCTTATTTATTAAATGTTTTTCCTATTGTAGTATAGAACCAATGTTTATTTCTCAATACTCCACAGCAGAGTATTCGACGACAGTTGTCGGATTTGAGAAGTATAAAAAATAAAATGAAAATGAAGAGTAATAGAATTGCGTTTCAATTTCTGTTCATTACTTATTAATATTTAAAATCAGTTAAAATATTCGTTACCCGGTATGAATGAATGAAAAGGATCTCAAACGACCAATCAGGAACAACGACAAACCAATTGCTCAACTCTTACAAATTCTCTTAAAGAAGAAGATTATGCAGAAATTATTCACATAGCAAACGATCATCGATTTCACATTGAAATATTGAAATATGTTGTCACGAGCAACATTCTGAACAATACTTTCCATTTAGTTCTATTATCTTTAGTTTTCCATTTTTTATTGTACCACGTTTCTTTTTCCACGGTTCGTTTCCCTGTTGATAAATTTTGAATTAGGATCAGGGGCCTGTAATCAAATACTAGTTATACGGAATTGCAGCTAATGTTCTTTATTTTTATTTTTTGACTTTGAAACATATTTCTTGGGTTTTTTAGCAATTGTTCCCAAACATAGAGTGCGTATAGTACATAGACGAATAAAATCCCTTTTACAACAATTGGAATTAAGTACAATTTATTTACATAGTACTCTCTATATTAAAAATGTTTAAAGTTTGAGACAAGAAAATTCATATAAATGGTTGATTAATTATCTAATATACAAAACTAAATACGAGGAAGATAATCTACAGGGTGTAGAAAGTATTCGTGTACCAATGAATTTCAAACATGACTACGTGAAATTGTTGTTTATCAACTAATTTTTTAGAAACAATGAATATGTACATATTTTGAGAAACCTCTAGAATAGATACAATCCAGAAAATATTAGTTACTTGTACAACTTGTGGAATGAGCAAGAAAAAACAAAATATCGACAGAAATATACAAGCAATAGGTATTTCTACGGTTCTTATTTCAAACTGCTTACTGGAGAATGCATAAAGTAAACACATGACATTATTGCTTCGTAATCATGATTAATGTTGGGAACGTTATCGGCATCAGTAGCATTAACAATTTCGATGTATTCAGAATTATATATGGTAGGTGAAAGACAAATTATTATTAATGTGCATAATAATGTACAGCATAAAAGTTTAATAGAAATTTCATGGATTGTAAGCAGACCTCGATCTACTATACAAAGCATAATTGATAGGTATGGACTAAGAAAGAGACTGGAAAATAACTCAGGAAGTGAAAAAGTTAATCAGTATACTGGCCGAATTATTATTAGAATGATAAGAGAAAATCGAAAAGTAAGTACGATAGAAATAATTGGGCACCTTAAAAATAATTTCGATATCGATATATTTGTTAGTACTGTGCGTAGTCTTGTACGAAATCGAGGATTTCACGGTCGTGTGGCCCGCATAAAATATTTTGTAAGAAAATCAACAGAAAGAAATGATTACAATTCGCAAATAATAGCATTAGTACGCCGATGAAGTACTGGAACGAAGTGATTTACGCGGACAAAAACAAATTTAATATTTTCGCTTCTGATGATCTAAAACCAGAAACGTGCGGTCTGTAGTGAAACACGGTGGAAGTTCCGCAATTGTTTTTGGTTGCATAAGTGCAACTGGTGTTATTTCTGGCAATGTTAATTACAATTTACGATTTATGTTGACATTTTAAAATACAATTTTTTTTGCTAGTGAGGAAAAAATGGATATGAAGGATAATTTTGTTTTCATGTATGATAACGATGCAAAGCGTACTGCGTACAATATCAGAATGTGAATACCAGCATATTTAAAATCTCCAGATATCAACTCCATAAAAAATGGAAATTTCCTCACAAGAGGGCTAAAGAATACTCCTTTTTAAGAGTGGAATAAGATCCAGCCACACAGCCAACATAACATAATTTAATTAACTTTATCTCTAAAAGAATAGCAGTAATTATAAAGTCGGAAGGATGGATATCTTAGGAAATACTAATTGCCTGTTTACATTGATTCTTCATTACTAACTCACTTAAATTACGTAGCTTTATGAATTTTAAAAAATTTAAAAACTGTACGAATAAATATTGCGTACATATTTTTGTCGCTGTTTGTTTTTTCTCGTAAATTTCGCAAGTTATACAAGCAACTAATTCTTCTTTGCACTGTGTCTATTCTAGATATTTTCCAAAATTAGTTAATAAACAACAATTTTACGAAATATTGTTTCAAATTGATTGTTTTATGAATAATTTCTACGCTCACTGTAAATATCTCTGCCGCAATTGAATAGATATGAAAATTTCTGAGATAAAGTTGTATTGTTCGAGATAATTTGTTTGTGTGGTGACTACTTGCTCTCCGATCTTAGTGATTTTTGAACATGTCGAGAGCTCAACATTTTAAACAACTTTTTGTTATATATATGTCGGAGATGAAAGGACACCCCCCCCCCCATTGGAATTACTTGGAAAACCCTCAATACTGTAGCCTTTATAAAATAATCCAAACACAATAGTTCGAAATTTGAGATAACAGTAACTTATTTGAATGTTACATTGAACAATTTGAATTTGCTAAATCCCCAACATCTATTAACCTCTTAGGTCATTAATGTCATCTTATATTACTGTTGAAGTAATTACTTCAAGAACAACTCTACATCTTTATTTATGTATATCCGCGACCAGGAGACCGCTATTACGCAGAGAATAGAATTTAGCGAAACAAAAAATTCTAAACAAGGAGAGGTCCATATTATTATGCCCTTGAATGTAAACTATGTTTTGGGTTACAAGATTTAGGAACAAAGGAACTAATAAATAGATTTCTATTTATGTCCCTTGTAGCCTTTAGCTAGAGTTATAACGAAAGTTTTTTGGTAATGTCCTTTAGCTACAAAAATAATACATGAACGTGCTCCTTATCGATTCTATTGTGTTGCAACACTATGAGAGTGGGGATCTGGATCAGCATAAATTTATATATTATACTTATAATTATACCTTTATTTATTTAAATATATTTTTCTATTACAAATTCATCCACTCGTTTTTCAACCAGTCAACCTCAAAAATTACGACGTGCTACTATAGTAGCTCACTCTACCAGCTCATTCGTTCACCGTTTGAACTAAATAATCTTTTTCATTTATCTTGCTTCACACGTTTTTTGCCCTTGCAACGTCTGACGACAGTGTTAACAATATACAGACAGAATATATAATCTTTGTTTCTTATACGCCTATTTCCGTCTGGGTTTTGTCTTGTATGTAATTGTTCGTTCCGGGTCATACTGTGCTCGTCTATGTCTGTTGTTTCAGACCGTAGTCTGTCTATGCATGTGATATTCCGTCATCAGCATATTTATGTTTATCCAGTTACTTTATCATATTGGTCCTTTTCAGGTAGGGCTAGTGTGTCTGCATTATCGTATCATTTTTTTCTTTTGGGTTCGGTTCTCTATTAAAAGCTGACATATTCTGTGTTACCTGGCTTTTGGCTGTCTGATAGCCAGAACCTAGAAAAATTTGGAGAAAAAATATTGCAAATACTGTTTTAAATATTCGTTGTTCTACAATTCAAATAGAAACTATCTTAAATAGACGGTAAAATTCTGCCAAATAAAGGATTTTAATTTTGATATTGTTTTTATTCCACGAACAGGGGAAAATGCATTATGCATATTCAACAGCTTGTACTGTTGAGTTATGTGAGATTGGGTTGGATGGTATGCGCCATACTCAATAAAAACCTTTCTTCCTTTCCTAGCCCTCACTAGGTACATGACGACCAACACCGGAACCATGGGTATTACTTAAGGGTTGGTCTCCTTATTTGTTCGTATAATCAACGTGTGAGAAAAACAATGTTTCCCCCTTTTTACTAACATCCTTTCTTAGAATGTTCTCAAATTTTCCTCTAGTAGGTCTACTTGTCGGCTATCTTACTTATCTATTTAAACCAGCCAATCGCTTCTACTCGTGTCATATATGTTCAGTCTTCATCTGTGAATTTTGATTATTTTAAGTCAGTATGTCTATCCTTCTTCGTCTTTTAACTACTTGCTGCCTTTTATTCTTAAAAATGCGTTAAAATTTCCCTCCAGTTGAACTTTCCGCTGGCTATCTTTCTTTCCTACTTGATCGGCCAATCAGCGTACTTATTCCGCGAACCAATCAGTCGCGTTCCTTGAATTTCCGCAGGCCAATCAGCGTGCATCGTTAGTTAAGTGGCGCCACCGCCATCGCATCGTGCGCATGCTCCTGATCAATCTCTCCAAGGTAGCCGCTTATTGCTCGTGTATTCATGATTACATCGCCTCAGATACATCCTTAACGTCGCTGTCTCTACGCGTTCCTACATTGTCAGTCATCACCTGTGAGTTTTTATTATTTTAATTATATTATTACTTTTATTATTTTAAGTCGGTATGTTAACTTTTTCTCATTATTGCATTCTTTGTTGTTTCGTTTTCTGGATTTTTGTGATATTGGCAGCTTTTATATATCTTTTCAGGACTTTTCGTACCCCAACTCATCAACAATATTTTTGGCTGTAAGAGTTTCTCTTACCCGATTTTTCAATGTCGCTTTTTCCGCAGCCCACTTAGGACTGTTAAATAAGGCGTGTTTCGCGTTATCTGGTCCTTTATTGCAATCCCGACATCCTCCGCTAATACCTTTATTCATACGTTTGCGTTATTTTAATAATCTAAAACATAAAATAAAATATTTTAACTTTGCGTTAAATATTATATCATATATTTCTTGACGACGGAAATAGATTGGGCAAAGAGATGATATTAAAATGCAAGAAACCATAATATTGAAAATAAATTTAGTTTCCTCTTTCAGTATGGCTATTTGCATGTAACATAGTGTATCGTTCAATGTTCTCGTCATTTAGGCTATTCCTTCGCTGGCACAGAATCAATCTAGCGAAGCTAAATGATCTTTCAACTGCGATAGACGACGAAATAGCTGTTTTATACTTGAAAAATAATTGTTTCATGTATCCGTATTTTGTGATATTTTGAATTCGTGGGACGTTATCGTCTGAGCTTCTCAACGATTCTAATTATGCGGTGTTACTATCATTGTCAACGCTAAACTCGCTGTTTTCCCATTAATGAAAAGAAATCGTCTAGTTTTACTGTATCTTATATTTTGCTTTGCGAAAGTGGAGAGGATTGATTTCATACGTCTTTGAAAGTTTTCAACATTATTTCTTCGATGTAATTACGTCTATTTTCCATCTTGGATGACTAACAATTGCAATTATGTAATCAGATGTCCTCTAAGTCTTCAATTTCCAAAAAATCGTAAAAATGAGAAAACCGAGTTCTTAAACTTGATATTAAATGATGTTATGGTTCGCAATATTTCAAAGCTTGTGTATATTGTCTGCGCCTCCGACATCTTGAAAACTATGTTCTATCTATCTAAAATCTATGGAAAAATATCACCCCTATAAGCTTTATCCTCTTGCAATTTATCCAAAACGTATGCGATTGATCCAAATATTTATTCTTATGTATATGTCGGATTAAAGCTATGATTAAGGGTAGTCACTGGAATTAGCCATCGTTGTTCTACAATCGAGGTAATGTTGATTAGCACAAGTGTGGATATCACAGAATCGACAAGTAACCGCGGTGATAAGACGTTAATGGCAATGGTCTTAGTTTCGATAACGAATCCGCGGTTAACGGGATAGTAAGGGTACTTTTCTCCAAAGTCTGAATCTGACCCTTGGTTAAAATAAAACGTAACAACATTCACTGATCATAAAGATGCTGTCTGTTTGTCGCTGATGAGATCGCACGAGAGTGAGTTTTCCGTCGCGGTGATGCTGCAGCGGAAAACTATGATGAGGTGTGTCTAAGGGCACGAGATCATCGAATTCGTCGAGGAAAATCTTCGCTCGGAAAATGAGCGAAATGTTGCTGTTAATTGGTTAATTTCTACGTTGATGATTAGAGAGAAAGATGCCAGTCGCCCTTGAGAGAAAGTTGCTGGCAGGAAGCGTCGTTCGTGAGAAAAGCAGATTTCCCGTACCTTCTCGTAGTGGAGTTAAGGACTGTTAGTATCGGACAATTATCCGTTTATTTCGTTTATATACGGCTTTCTTCTTGCTATTCAACTATTAAATCCATTGCGTCTCGTTATTCTGCGTACTGTTTCTGCACTGACTTGTTTCTTAGTTTCATGGCCTATCTCTTCTTCGACTCTCCATATTATTATTCTTTCCTCCTTTTCTGTAATAATTCGAAGTGGCTTTTTCTTTATATCTTTTAATAATATTCGCAACTGTGCTCTTCTTCGTTATTAATAATTGCGCAATTTCACGATAATTTTGATCTTTTTCTCTATGATAAATAACAAGATGTCTTTTATCGAAACTACTATTCCGACTTTTCGTTGCATGTTAGAATCCAGACACTAACACTTTGCAATATAGCTTTGTACTGAGATAGAATTATATTCTAGCAGTTTGTATACGAAACAAATCTATTTTCCACTTTGAATGGTTTCTAAGAACCTACTAAATTACATTAATGTGACGTGAATATGTGACAACTTTTTGTTTAAAATGTGTTATACAATTAAATGTTATTGTTAGAATAGAATTGTTATATATTTTCAATCTACAATAAATAGTTTATCTTTTAAATAGTTTATCTATTCTCTTACAAACATCAATTACAAATAAATACGCAAATTAAAGAGTAACGATAGTTATCTCTGATAAATAATCTGGCAGACGCGAAATATATACTTGGACAAATTCTTTGCGTTCGTTGCTTCGGCTACGCTATTTTACAATTTGACTTTTTGAAATTTGAATAGATGTGGCGTACACGACACCACTGAATTATCGATGTGTACGTACCAATCGAATATTTTGCACTATGTATGTATAAAAAAAAGACAGTATGAAAAGTTCATCATCGGATGCGATAATGTTCAAGTAGTACACAGAAAAATTTACATTACATTGGGAGAAAATAGTCTAACAAGGTTATACTTTCCGCATAATAGAAAATTTCAAAGATGAGCGAAAAATATTCCGCCACTGAGAAGGAAATATCGGAGAAAGAAAGTTTAATTAAAATTAGCAATTCTGTTTTTCAGAGATTAACGTCAGGTAGATAGTTGATATTATACATATAAATAGTTTATTTAATTTTTAAGTTTGCGTGTATGTGCAACAGAGATGCACGCGCCTGTTACATATCTTTTTATATATATAATAACATATCATATTATTATTATCATATTATTTTTAGGGTAAGTTTAATTTTTATTCTTTTCTAGTATAATTATTCGTTGTTGTTAGAGATCAAACGCGTACATTTATAGCAAGCTGTTTGCTGTGTACACATTTAAGAAATCAAATTATTTGTTAATTTAACTATAAATTAGGATATGTTAGATACAGTGTAATTATATTATTATTATTTAAAAATGTATAGTGCAAACTATAAATTATAATATAGTTAATATATCGATATATTATTTTTGTTTGTTTTCTTCTATACCTGTATGAATAAAGAAATAAATCACATCACGAGTGTATTATATTTTATTTTTTTATACAATATTTATGTATGTTACGTATAAAATATATTCAAGTATATTGTATGCGTAATATGAAAAATATATATATATAATATAGAAAAAAAGTCATTATAAACATGAAATAGTTAGAATCAAATTTTCAAGAAATTACTCTGACTAATTAATTACAGCATTGTTTTATCAATCGAACGTCATCTTGTATCACTCAAGCGATCGGTCGTCTCTCTCGCAACTTTCCCAAAGATTAGTACGACACACTGGGAAGCTCGGCTGAGTAGTATATATATTCTAATCCGAGCTTGAATGTCAATTAGCGACAGTAGTAATATGATGAAACTTTTCTATTTTCAACCTTTTTTCAATTAAACTTTTACTAACGAATTTATGGAATTTTTCTGATTAAAATGAGAATATGTAGTTAAATTGGAATATATTTTAGATCACATTCAAATACACATTTAATAGGCAAAAGGAAATAGGCGAATGTAATTAGATCAGCGAATATCTTGTTTTAATCATAAAAATCTCATTACATTGGTAAAAGTCTCACTAAAAACAAAAATTAAAAATATAATTGTTGTTTTAGCATTGTCTCACGAATATGTTTGTTGGGTTAAGTTGACCTTCTAACTTCTTTTTTCTTCACTCGCGGTGTCCTTCTCTACGTTCAGCGAGATGGTAGATCGTATTTGCACTTAGAATCAGATCTTGTATACGATAATTCGTCACTGAGGGGGATCAGTTAATGAGACAGTAGTGTATTTAACAAATGAATATGTTCAATAAAACAAATAAATTTCAAGGTACTGTCAACGAAGAAATCTGTACAACTGATGAAAAATGCTGGCTCGATAAATTAGTTGCTGTTGATAAGGATCATACCAGAGAAGCTGGTTTACATATAAATGAAATTGAAAGACTTTTAAACGACATTGATACATATACACGCACAAAACCTCGACGCGGTTGTCCCGTTGATTCCGTTAAAGTAAGTCTTTTATACAGCTGATACGGAGGCTTTAAAACTTGTAAAAAAAAAATAAATAATATTATTAAGCATTAATAATAAAATAATAATGCATAACTCCGATGTAAGAAAATGGATTGCTTTGTACGTCTACAAAATTTTCTTACATACAATAAATAGGGCTATTCTGAGTAACCTTCTTTATGTATAATCCGACTCGATTATACCAATTCTACGTAGCACAATATAAAAAATAGTTTACGTTTATTAAAAAAAATATTCATCCTTCGAGCGTTTTAAAAAATGGCTGTCTCTTTGTTGGGAAAATCACTAAATAATTACTCGCAAAGCGGTCAATCTCACCGATTTCAACGAAATATGTTGTCAAGGTCAAAATTCTGAACATCTTTCATTACATTTCTGTCGCCCCTAATGAAATACCTTGCGAATTCGGTGCATAAAGGATCGTGATTCGTTAAGTTGGAAAGGGTTAGGTTATGGGAGTGTTCGTGCCTTTTCCTTTCTTCGCTTTTTTTCAAACATATTGCTTCACCCTTACAATTTACCTATTAGCTTTATAATTTACAACGCTATTATTAATAAATTGGTACATGCATGATGACGATCAAATTTTCGGCATAAACCCATATTTTTCACGTTAACTGTAAAATTTCCTGTATGATGATTATTCAATTCTATTTATATTTGTTAAACGGTTATAATAATGTAACAGTTCTATTTAACAATCAATAACAATCGATCATATATGTAATGATCATATGTGTATATCAGAAGGTACAATTTTTATAGCTGAAAATTTTAGAATTGTAACCGTGAAAATCAACGTTATGTTCTCTCGCGTATCGCAGAATGTAGATCCTGATACGAGTTTAGATCAAACATTCCTCATTCGAAATCAAATCATTCACGGAGGGAATATTGTACATCAATATGGCAACATCATGCGTTACCATGGTATTCTCTAAAAGAATTCTTTATTTTAATGATTTTCCTTATGTACATTTCAAGTCAATTACATACATACAAATTTCTACAAATTATATTATATAACATTAATTCTGTTATAATTTATTATTTTATTATAATATAAAATTTATGTTATATAAATTTTCATAACGAGCGCAAAAGACTGGCTAAAACATCGCTATTACGAAATTCAACCTAGTATTGAATGCGATTCCAAATTCTCTGGAATATTCCAGAATGCTTTAGTATCATCGAATTATACGAGAGGCCTTGGTATACATTTGACAATCTTAAGGACAACGCCGTCCATTGCGCATTGAGTAGTTCAATCTGTTTTCGTGCAAAAAATATTTTTTTCAAAATACTGATCTGCCTCGTCAGTACGATGAATTATCTAATAAACATCATGGACCGTTACTGTTCTCGATTATGGAGTTCCCAATACACCAAAGGTGTAGTCTAAAAGCATTTAGGTCAATGGCAGGAAAACAGAAAAATTGTTCAGAATTTAACATTCTTTTAAACTCGATACTAGGTTCACAGTAGCGGAAATAATAACACGACAGAGTCTCGATTATCCCAACCAATTCTGTTTGGAATGTTCGAAAGTAAGAAAAGGTATTGTTACGCCGACTTGCACGACGATATAATAATATCAGTAATATCAGCTCAAAAACACAATTTCCACGCTTATTTACAACGCAAGCTTAGGTGAAGCTACCGCTCGAACGAATTGAGGTGATAGGACGAAATTCTTTACAACTCTCGACTCGCCGCTCGTGCGGATGACTATTTATTCACAACTCTTACTGACAACTGCCGCGATCGCCACTCTTCACTTACGACTCTCGCTTACGGCTCGTCTCTTAATCTCTTAATCCGAGTTCCGAGGAACTTTCAGAGAACTGAACAAATTAAAGTTGAGTGTTACTTGGACGTATTGTTATTTGGGTATGCAGTGCGCGTACCGAGTGTAGTAGTATTTATATCGTAGCCATTTACAAAATGTATAAATTTTCGCTACGATGCGACGACGGCAATAGCACGAAAGCGCGACGTTCATACGGCGAAAGATATGTCAATATGACTATGCCCAGGGCAAAGATATTTTGCAAAATAGACAAACGATTGCGGGATACTAATACGTTAAAACTTGCTGGATCTGGCGGACGATCCAGATGTGGGAGTGCAGATACTGCAGCGTATTCGCCCGAAACAATCGCGGTGCTTGCGTGATCGTTCCGTAGACACTCGTGAACGGGACAATATCAATTTACGTCTCTGAATACCATGATATTCTTTTTACCACTTGTAAGAAATATGTTGCAGTCCTGCTCCTTTCGTTCGTGTAAGGGTATTTTTACCGATTTTTAATTGACAAAAACTAAGAAACACAATTTTTTATTCTTAATTTTCGTTTTATGTCAGCTTCAAAAATCACTCCTTAAATTTCCTGTCGCTTCATCAATATCACGCTATGTAAGCTCTATCTGACTGCAACAAGTAAATATACATAATAGAAATAAAACCAGTTATACATATGTATACAGGATGTCTGTTTCATCTGAGTAAAGTGAAATATCTTTCAAGGAAATGATGTTACGAAAAAAGTGTAGTAACAAAAGTTGTTATGTAGGGACGTTATGTAGCGAAGATATTTTTTTCATGCCTGATATGGCGGGAGAGATTTCAAAGTCGATTTAACTTTTTTAATGGAATACTATATTTTTGTATAGATAACATTATAGTGCATATCGATACGAGCTCAACGAGCTGGTAACGAAGTCGTTTGCTTTCACGGAAGGTCCTAAAATTGCGAAAAAGCTGTGATTTGGATTATCCGTTCCTCACTGTCGTATTAACCCGCCAAGGCTATTTTGTAATGAAATGCGACTGGGTCCAAACACACACGTCTATCAAAGAAATCCTGTTTTTCTCAAGAAGTGGTATCTATAAATGCAAGTTTTCAATAATTCAAAATTGAGCACATTGGTAGATATAAATGTATTGTATATTATCTATGTCATTTAGCTATTTGCTAACTTTGTCCGATAATAACTTTTCCCGAGTTATTGAATCCTAGCCTTTCGCAATTTTACGACCTTCCATGAAAAGAAACGATTTTGTTAGCAGCTTGTTGATATTCCCTTAAAAGTGACATTTGATATTATGATTTAAATGAAATGAGAGGCCTACGATAAAAAGGACCATGTTATAGCACTTTTCAGACAACGAAAATTTATTTTTCAATATGTAATGTCACAATTTTATATTTTCTCATAAATATTCCATTAAGATAAGACATTTCGTTCTTCGTCTCATTCTGCATCATTTTCCAGTTTCACTTGTAATTACAAGTAACGTATAACAGAAAACAGTAATAAATGAAAAATACGTTGTACACGACAATTTAATTCGAATTAACTAGTGATAAAGAGCACACACAGAAATATATGAAAACATGTTAAATTCAAAATTCGTTGAAATTGACATACCCTCTTTTTCTCGTCGACCTTTTATATAATAAGCAATATCATATATTCATGTATATTATATACTAATTAAAGGTGTCAGATTGTTTAAAAGCAAATAAGGGAAATACGTTAATTTGTGAAATAGAAGTAGAAAGCTTTAAAAAGTGCATCGATAAATCATTGCATGCTGCTGTTGATAGAAATATGAAAGGTGTACGCAGAAGCAAGAAAGGAAGTTACTTGGAAGCATTTGAAAGGAAATATCAGTTTTGATTCTTTAAAATAGATATAAACACTTGAATATCACACATCGTACGTACAATATTATTAAGTTTGCCAAGAAATTTTTTATGAAATCGAAGTATATTATAAAACAAATAATAATAGGCAAATATTTGTTAACAACACATATGTATATTATAAGTAAATTATTTATTTCAGATCGACACCGAAGTTGAATAAGATGGTTCCTATTTGCTGTTGAGAGAAATTTTTGTTAATAAATGATTAATATATATGACAAACAAATTCAATTCTAGGACAGAAAAGTGCGTGCATAGAACTTTGAAGTTTGATATGTACCAAATAAATAAGTGGTAGAAAAAGTTATTCAGCTTTACCTAGTTTTTCTTTCTTTCTTTTATCTATTGGTATACACAAGATTTGGCAAATAAACTTTTTTTTGAAATAATAATTATGTATAGAAATGGTATTTCAAATACATATTTTAATATTAACTTATACAAATATTATGAAACGAGTATTTCATTGAAACATAAGATAAAAGTATTTCAAATAATAATATTTCCATCAATTTCTATTTCAAATAATAGTGTTTCAAATAGTAACACCGCTATTTTTACTTGAGTAATACTTTTAATACTAACGTAAGCACCCTTTAAATCTAACATGCAAGTATACTTTTATCCACAATATAATACTTTTATTTTGTTTGTAAATAACTGAAAATATCGCACAGAAGTAATCTATATATATCACTGAATTACTTTGTTTGCTTAAATAGAATATATTTTTCAAACGTAGTATCTTATAAAGAATTTCGTTGAGATGCTAATATTGGCCGTGCAAAACTAAATAAACGTTTCACAGACAAACGTTTGTAGAGAATGGTATTCCGATATTATATTTTAGAAATGTACTTTTAACTAGGGTAGCCTTTTAGAATTAGATTTTTAATGTGATATTTCCTAAGATTTTCAAGCGATGTAGTATTATTATTGAGATGTACAAGTAGTTTCATTTCGAGCAAGTGCATACTATTATTTCTGTGGTGGAAGTGTAGAGGACTGATAAAATAGAAACGAGAGCTTGCTGTTGCAACCCGCCAAATACATTTGAAATAAATGAAATAAATATAGACAATGTCCAAACTCGTATAATAACTGTTAATAACAGATTCGCTCGCGATCGCGTCCATTTATTTATACTGTTCGAGGGAGAGTCGGTAGAAAAGTACATGGATAAATAATATATATAATAAACATAACAAAGTCTTTTCTTGACATTAAGACTTGTTTAATTAAGTGTTGAATAGATAAATTCAATCAAATCAATAAAATTTTGCATTATTATTCATGAGTATATTCGTTATTTATAAAAATTCTCATTATTCATTATTCATTTAAACCTCTACATATATCATTATGTATCATTATGTATGTTCATTTATATGTTACACATATATTATTATACGTACTTACGTATTATACATTTATTTGACATAGCTATTTATTCCTTTTATTCTTTCGTTGTTAATTATTTTTATATAAAACTCCCTCTTCGGAGTATTCTTTGATAGTCATGCGCATGCCTTTCTAATATGGCCGCCTTTTGTCTGTGTTGACACGTTCTGTTAGTTATTTTATTGAAACACTGTGATAAGTAGTTGATTCTGAAATCGATTAATAAAATATTTCGTTAATAGTGTCTTTTGGAGAGGATCCGTCGTTTGTGATATTTCGCCACGTGTTTCAAGCTCATGCCAGCGAATGGTAATGGATATTTCATTCGTGTCGCCTACTCCGCACGTGGTTATATATTCAATGATCATCTGCGATATCTAATTATCTATAATTATTTAATACAGAGTGTTCTCCAGTGTGGAATTATGTGATAAAATTTCTTCTCTTATTTTCATCGGTGTGAGGATATCATGGGTATGTTACCACGCGTTTCCGTCTACACGAGGCTACATAACCTATACAGTGTGAGTTGCTTTTAATTACTTATGATGTATCTGCTTTTTCCACTCAAAAGATTAGTGGCTTTTAAAGACTTGCATGACAACTAAATAGTTACAATTATATCCTTCCTTAGTATTAAATTTTATTTGAATAGATTTATTGATAAATAATATAATACAGTCTCTCTTTGCTGTTAAGACTTGTTTAGAAAAATATTAAATGACTAATCACAATAACATTAATAAAATCTTTCATTAATGATGGGATTAACCAACCAAGCGTAAAGATGTAAGAGAAAAAGTATAAATGTATTTGTTATTTTTAAAGTCATCATTACTTATACTATTCCTACTGGAATCTTCTTTAGCGGCCATATTCCTTTCCGCTTACCCTAGTTTGTGTAATTGCTACGGGGCAACTCAGCGCCACTCTCCGCGCCGTGCGCATGCGGTACAGTCACCTTTTAATTGTGTCGACACGTGCTCCAGCTTATTTTATAAAAATACTGTAATAAATAGCTGAATTTTTAGTCTATTAAATAAAATATAAAATATCGAATACGAGTATTCGTCGTGAGTGATATTTCGCCGCGTGTCTCCGGTTATCGCCAATTTGTTGCAATGGATATTTTATCCGCGTCTCCAACCTTGCACGTGATTCTATATCAGATAATCTTCAGCGATATTTAATTAACTATAATTATTTATATAGCGTGTCCTGCGGTGTCGTTTATCGTGTGAATGGTTTCGCCTTGTTTTATGATCGGCAGTAAGAAAATTACGGAAATATTACCATGTGTCGCCATATCTGCACGAGGCTACATAACCTATCGTTTGTGAGTAATTTTCTAATTATTTTATATCGCCATATTTCTCTTTGTTTATACTGTTGTATCGTCATCGCACAGGGTTTATCGTGCTCAATATCGACTGACAGCTGAAAAACTCTTGCGATGTGCGACATGTACAATCCACACGTTGTCTCCACGCCACATGGCTGAGTCAGGTACTTGTTCAATTATTTGATCTTCTACGCGTATCTACTCGAAAGCTCTTGCTCTTTTTCTTGAGCTTGTTTCGCTTTCATAAGCTTCCAGCAGACTCCCTTGAAATGATTCCAAAGCTCGCTACGCTTCATAACCTTCAATATTATATTTTCAAATATCAGCAGTTCATGGTTACGTTACATGGTCTTCTAAAGACGTTTTCTTGGTCGTCTACCAGGGATATTTCAGTAGATCGTGTTCTATATCATCGGATTCGTCATTTCAATCTCAATATCCTTTGATTTTAAAGAGGTAAGCACCTATGATTAATTTCCTGGTTCAATTCTCACGTCTGTAATGAAATTACATTTATTCCTCCACTCCTCATCCGCATCATCCTCCATTTTCTGAAAAATATACCTGCTCTCAGCTATCGCCAATCCATTCCTCACACGATGTTCTTCACATTTACTACTCTCGCTACTATTCTCCACCCGAGACTTCGTGTACTCTGGCACATCTCAACAGGACCCTCATCATTTTTTTTTCGTTACACTGTACGGACCATAATATTTGAACATTAGTTTTTGTCCAGGGGCTTTTATCCTATACTCTTAATTACTTAATAACTAATATTACTTAACTAGAACTATCGGACCGCGTATTCGGACAAGGAGGGCTATATGATTTACATATAGTAATATATAGTAATATAATATAGTAATATAGTAATAATAATAGTAATATATATAGTAACATATATTAATGATACTCATTCAATTGTTTATTTAGCTCAACTCTTTTGGGTTGAAATAGTAGACGCCCTCTCTGATAAACTGAATCGTTATCTACACTCGTTGACTACAATCTACATTTTGATTTGTGCTGAATGGTTTAACGTGTTGGTTTATAGAATAACGAGACAAGTTGATACATGGTGTAGTTAAATGTATTTAAAATTGTTTTATGTTTTGAATACAGTGTTAGTAGTTATCGTCGCTCGAGAGCAAGATCGTCTATTTATATTGGCAGGGGGAGGGAGGGAATCGGAAAGTTTGTATTTGACTCCGGTTTGACGGTTTTTGGCGGTTGCACGTAGCGGCGACATTCTTTTGTCCGGAGTGTGTTTATTACTACATTTCGTACTTCGTAACGATGTTAACACTCCGAGGCAAAACAACAACATGAGTCACTCTCGATTCGAATCGTCCTATGACTCATGAGCCGCTACAGATTTTACATTTTTGAATTTTTGAAGGTTCATACGGTTCTACTATGTTTTCTATGGCGTCTCTATCTTTCAAATCTGCAACTTTCGATACATCTGTTTTATTCACTTCGATATCACATTCTATGCGAAAGATATCTGGTACATCTACTAAATTTGATTAAAATATTCTCGCAGGTCTGACAAAGGAAATTTTCCCTTCTTTAATAATTAAATCTATCGAGTTCAGGAAATCTATTCCAATTATTACCTCGTGTTGCGTTAAAGGGAAACGAATATCATATTCCTGTTCGTAAATTTTAATTCCTGTGTAAAACTCAACTAAAGCCTTGCTGCTTTCATCTCCTCCTCGAAATTTTCTTTCATTCTACCGAAGGGGCACCTATTTCAATGTACGCTCTAGCGCGCATTAAATAGTTGTCACTGCCCATGTTCATCAACACATTCGTTTTCATTCTCTAGTTCCAGGACAGGAACTCTTGTCTTCTCCAGATCTCGTTAGGCAGGCTGAAGACACGTATCCATATCCTCGATACTTGAAACACTTCATTCTCCTGCTTTTCGTTGGATAATGAGCCACAAGGTGATTATGTGACAATCCATAGTTGTGACACCACCTAGCTGCAGCACTGATCTTCGAATCTATTCCTCCTGTTCCATGATCGTTATTTTCTGGCCTTCGAACCTTTTTGACGTTCCGACCAATCGTTGTTTTTGCTTGCGGATCCACGCGAGTTTTACTGGATACTTGAAAGCAGAGCCATTCTATTTTCAAAACGAGCATACATGCTTGATTACGCAGAATAGAATCGATCATACTAACTGTTATCCACTAATCGTTTTTTCCACTTTACCCATTGATTATTTAGTCCACTAACTCATTCTCAGGTATCGTATTATCCTCTATGATCGTATTAGTATTTTTTTGGTTTTACCCATTAGCAAGTCACACCAACCAGCCGCGGCATACGTGTTTATCGGTTCAAACAGCCCTTTGTACGCATGACCGCCTCTCCGAATCCGCATCTGGTCTTGGCCACTTTTGCGCGTCCTTCAGTACAAGTAGTTTCATAGCGTAGGGTCTGCCTATTGGCCGACCGTGCCATACCTAGAGTGGAAACTCATACTGGCGGCGCGTCGAGGTGTTAGCGACTGTTTACTACTTTCTAGCGTCCATCGTCTCAGACGCGGCGCGCTGATGGTCTGCGCGCGGCCTGGAAAAACCCTGCCCTCCCCTTGCGGGTCATTGGACAAGTTGAACTTACCCTTTCAGGCGACAGCTCGCTTAGCCGGCGCTTCGCGACGCGTACGTCGCGCTGCACCGTTACCAGCGGGGGCCACGAGGAGGCGGAGCTGCCAGCGCGAGGCTCGGTCCCAGCAGATTAGCTTTCTAGCTGATTATAACCTGCACCGTCACGGCTCCCATCTCGTGGGTGCCGCCTGCACCGACGTTCGCAGGTGATCTCCTCAGTTTGCGCTCTTGCGCTTTTTATTTCTGTACCTGTTTGGTTTGGTTATTCCTGTTTCTTTGTTTCTTGTTCCTTTTATTTTGGTTCTGTGTCTTGTTTTGTATTCCATTGATTCCCTCGTAGTTTGCTGTGCTTTATTGGTGCCTTTGTGGCTCTGGTGGGTCGCCACTGTTCTTTTTTGGTGCTTGTGTGTTTATTGTGCTTTTTCTAAGTGGTTGGGTTGGTTGCCCTTCCATTTGCCTCCTTGTTACCGGTCTGTCTTGTCGGAGACGGCCCTTCGATCTTTGTAGTGCCGCTCTCCTCTTCTTCTCTTTTGCTAGGAGAACGCTCCTGGTGAATTCGTGGAAGTAGGGGTACACTGTTTTGGAAATGAACCCTGATTTTTCCCCTGGCCAGGGAAGCTCTTTTTCCTGTATGGATTGCCGCAGCTTCTTCCGCTCTTCATCGTAGAGTCGGCATCGAGAATGTGCTGCGGGGTTTCCACCATGCCGCAGTCACACGTGTCCACTTCGCTCAGCTGGAATGTTTTTAATTTGCCGTTGAAGTCGCCATGACCACTGATGAATTACGTCATATAGTGGTCTTGGTTCATCCATTGGCTTGCTAAGTCTTGCTTTCGGGTTAATATAGCACTCGTATGTCGTCCTACCTTTCAGAGTGGTTTCCCAGCGTGTCTTCCACGTCTGAATGGCTTCTCGAATGATCGCCTTTGGGTTGCTTCCTTCGGTGTGGCCTCTTTTTTCTCTGTATTGTCTTGCTCTTCCTCGATCAGGAGATCGATGGGCATGGCTCCTGCAATTATTTGGAGTGCGTCCGTGGATGTCGTCCTGTAGGCTTTTGTTACCTGCAAGAGCGCCATTCTCTGCGTTCGTGTGAGTTTTGCCTTCGTGTTGCCCTTCAGCAGGTCGCTGCAGCCAGCCGTAGCGTACGTGATTATCGGTTCAAACAGCCCTTTGTACAAAGTACGCATGGCTACTTGTCCGAGTCCCCACTTCGCCTTGGCCATTCTCGCGAGACTGCTGAGTAGATTTCTTGCCTTATGGGTTGTTTCTTCTGTGTGCTTATTTATTTTGAAGCCGTTCTCGAAGTGGACGCCAAGGTACTTGATGGCTTGCTTCGCTCGAATACTTCTGTCCCCAATTTTGATTATTGGAGGCCTCTCGGCGTCCAGTCTCCCTTTTATCAGGAGCATCTCGGTTTTATTTGCCGATAGCTGGAGCTTTTTCTTGGAGCACCAGTTGGAGACACGCGTGACTGCTTCCTGTCCTGCTTTTTGTAATTCTACCCTGGCGTTACCTGCTACCAGGATAATTATGTCGTCCGTGTATGCGATTGGCTCGCAATCGGGTGTGTGCCTTCTAAGTTCGTCCAGCAGGTCGTCGAATATCAGGTTCCAAAACTAAACTAAACTAAATCTCCACGGTGGCCGCATGACACTTGAAGGGAGGGGTCCCAGGGGACTCATTCGAATTACTACCTGTAGAAAACCCCCACCTCCCTGTCATCCCTTCCATTGTTAGAAGAGGCTTCCTGTGCAAGGCCTCCGGGGGGACCATTCCCCCGGAGCCTTATAACCTTCCTTATCGACGCTTAGGGTGATGGCGTTCTGCTGCCCCTATTGCGTCCGGGATTCCTGCTTCGAATCACTCTTGCTGGGTGATCTTGGTGGGTCCTCTTCCTGATCCTCTCTGCCTGCTCCTGTGCTTGCATTACTTACTCGCAAAAAGAGCAGACAGCGTTGTAATCCGGTCTGCTGCGAAGCATGGCCTCCACGACCGCCTCAGGGGATATGCTGTCCCCAATCTGGAGCCGCAAGACACGTCGCGGTTCTGCTCAGGCCGGGCAGTACTCCAACGTGTGCTGTGCTGAGTCCTCCGCTTCCCCGCCGTGATGACAGATGGACGTCACCTCCTTCTGTACTCACCGAAAACTCCGTGGCCGGTGAGCACCTGCGTCGTTCTGAATGTTAGCGGGACGCCGCCCATCCTCTTCCAACTGTCCCAGTTGGGTAGCACAGCACTAACCGCTCGGTGATACTGCGTCGCGGCCTCCTCTTCCAGCTGAGCACGCCATCGCTCCCACGTCTCCTCTTCTACCGCACTTTTTATGTCCGGTGTTCCATTTGCTTCCTCCTCTTCTTGCGCGCTCATTCGGTCCTCGAAAATCCTCTTGAGGGCCAGCGCCTGCAGCTCGTAGGGAGGGGATACAGCTAAAACGGTCGCGGATGCATACGATACCGTTCTGTGCCCCCTCGCAATCCTGATGGCAGTGGTCTTTTGAACTTTGCGCAGCAGGGCCCGGCTACGCCGGCTTGCCATTAGGTCCTTCGCCCATACCGGTGCTTCATACAAGATTCGGGCTCTAATTACCCCATCGTATAGCCTGGTGGTCGACCCTCCTTCCTCAGCAGCACCAGTTTGGCCATCCGCCATGCCCGGGGATAACAGCCTTCCCTCAGGCATCTGTTATACAGGTGTAACAGGCGGGGGGCCATTATGTCCATGGTTTCGACCCATACCGGGCACGCCACGCCTAGAGTGGAGCCTGGGTGTTGCCCAAATAACATGTCTGTTACCGAGGCTCCCCTCTATCCCACACAGGTGTTCATCGAGCCTCTGTTCACCAGGAATAGTCCTAAACCTGCGGCCCAGTCTGTTAGCCATCTTCCTTTCGCGGTGGTCCTGTTATTCCCCCACTGCATGGAATGTGCATTGAAGTCCCCCAGGACGAGTATCTGGCGGGGGAGGCATCTTCTGAAACATTCCCCCATCTCATCCAGGAAGTCCCCAAACGCCCTTATCCTGCAGTTGGGAGAGATGTAGACTCCTACCATCACGATGCCGGCCCATTCCGGTGTCCGCCTTCTCCACACCTTCTCCGCGCTCTACGGGGGACACGCACGTAGCTCTCACGTGTCTCAGCTCCAGGCACCTAAAGCACTGGAGCGGCCTCTTGGGTAACGCGATGGCCTTGGCCATCGACCACCCCAGTGCTATCCTGCCTGCCTGCGCCAATCTTCGGGCTCCTCCCGCGGGACACCTGACGTACGCTGACCCGAGGCCGCTTCTAGGCACTCCGGTCTCCCAGACCAGCATCTCCGCTATCTCGCATCCAGCTGCTGATGCCAACGCCTGCCGGATTTCTTCTTTCTCCATCGAGATGTCGATTCCCACGACTTTCAGTTCAGCCGTTGTCGTGGGAGCCGACACCTTAACTGAGGTTGGGTCCAGCACCTTAGAGAGGTGTGACGCAAGCTGCGTCGCTTTGACCCTTCCTTTGTCTCCTGGGACGTTAATCACGATGGCGCCCGTTACCGCTTTCCGCATCGTGACCGTCTCGACCCCAATTTTGTCGAGAGTTATGCTGTTCCTCGCTTTCGCTAGGATCTTGGCATAGGTACTGTTGGAGCCCTCATTTAGCGTGAGGGTCACCGCAGACGACCTTGGAGTGCGGGGGAGAGCGGATGTCTGCTGATGACGTGGTTGTTCCCGTCTTCCCTCTCCGACGATCCTTGTCCGCGCCCGCTACCTTTGTTCTTTCCTCCTGCAGCTTTATTGATAGTAGGGGAAGGCGTCTCCCTGCCTGTACTGCCTTTGCGGTATCGTATTCCTTCTTGGTGTCTTTTATGATGGTCCCTATGTTCCTTCCAGACACCCTTTTTCGTGCTCTTTTAGGGACCACCACCCTCTATTCTTCTCCGTTCCCCCGACCCTCCATAAAAGTCGGAGGTGGAGGGGAAGGGGGAATGCTGGCAACGGCGGCATAACTTCTTGCCTTCGCGGGCTCCGAGGGCTTTCGTTGCGGAGCTCCTCCCGTTCTTTGGCTGCCAAGGCGTTCCTCCATCGCTTTGATAATCGAGGGCCCGATTTCGCCTATTTGCCTTTCCAGGGCCGAAACCCGGGCACTCAGATTATCCTTCTCGTGGGAGGAATGGCCTGCCTTTGTTGCTGACGTATCGATATGGGCGCCTTCTTGTAGGCGCGCAACCTTTTTAGATAGCTCCCTGCATTTCTTTCTCAGCGCCTCATTCTCTTCCTCTAAGGTTGCGCGCTTCTCCTCCCCTGGCTTACTTGTGCCGAGGCTGTTGTCCCGCCCCGTAGCTGCCTTTTTGGATGTTTGACTCACCCAAGCTGCCGTCACGTAGCCTACTGCGTCCCTCGAGGCCTTTATATACGTGCCTTTTAAGTTGGACGAGGTGGCTGCTACCCTCATCACTGCCGTAAGGTGTCTTATCACCTCGGCATTTACATCTAACGGCGAGCTGTATTGAATCAGCGTCCTAAGATGTTCGGGCAATTCCGGTATAACAATCTTGTATGTAACCTGTTTTACAATCACAAAGCATATACGAACATATGCCAAAGCGGTTTCTGTTCGTTGGAATCTATTCCTTGAAAGACAAGCGACCTTTATATATTAACAATCTTTCATCAATGCAAAGTTTTTGAAAAGGGTGGTCATTGGACGATTTTCGCAGCATATTAGTTATGTCTATTATTTTATTTAGGCGACCATCAGTGCGCCCAAGCTCTCGTGAAAAATGTATCATCCGTAGTAACGAAAGATAACGATTGTTGCGAATTATCAACTAAAGAGCAATCGGTCAGGTCAAACCGATCGGTCGATATCGCGTACCTCGAATGAATTAACGCTCAAGGTGGAGGAGGTTTAATACATCGAGTGTTAGAGTAATCCAGCACTGTGTTGAACTTGTTTTATAAACGTAACGTGTGATGTGATACACGGCGGTGGTAAGATCTTATTGGAATTAACGTATTTCACCCGCATGGTACAGAGTCTGTTCATGAAATGTCCTCCTACGTTGCTCATTCTCCCTACCAGCCATTGGGTTTCGTCTCGCCATCGTGCCCTTCCGGCTGGTCCTTTCCAGAGGTTTTTTACCTGACCTCAGAGTCGTTAGGTTTACAGCTCGGGGAGGACATCGGTTCTAATGCGTTGCAGCGACTGTGCAAAAAATGGAATAATTGATGCGTGAAATATGAAATGTGTTTGTCGCGTTTTGGGAAGTTGAACTCATCCCGATTACCCACCCGAATCGCGTTTTTTACAGACGCAGTTCAGGCTCGTCTAGCTGCGTTAGATTGACCTGTCCGGCACACATCGACGCGAGTGTTGAACCCGAGCTTAACAGGACATCGATCGGAGCTGGTAATTGAAATCGTGGATCAGCTAATCTGAGATTCTTGGATATGTCAAGTGTCGAACGATCGATGGGTTGACTCGGGATTGGGGTCGATGTGGCCGGGATAACAAGGAACGTTAATGGTCGTGATGTATCGCTTAGAGGACGTCGTCAAGGTGTCTAGAGCTCCAATTGGGACGGAACATTTGTTTTGTTTTATTGCAAGAGATTTTGCCAATTTTTCGATTATGAAATTCATACCAGATCCGTCGAGCAGCGCTCAATAGTAAATCTCAAAGTAGTCTATAATTTTGGAGGATTTTTTTGTCACCCCCGACATTTGTGAGGGACATTGATAAATTTTTCGTACGAAATTATTGGATGACCATGATATGTTGCAATAGGCGTCCTTAATTTCATCACCAATTAATTCCGTTTCTGATTCTGATACGCTGCATACATTTCTGCACCGTCTCTTACACCGATGGAAACTTTTTTCATCTTCCGAGTTCAAATCATTTTTTGAATCGGTTATTCCACTTTGAAACTGTTGATAATTTTGGATCCTAATTGCCGAAATAATTGTAAAGGAACTCTGACTTTACATTTATATTAAAATAGTTATAGATTTATTTGATAAACGATTTCAAAGATATTAGTCGATACATACTTGCACACATCTCAGCACTTTCTTTCTTTCATCGTCTTACATTCCAGACTCTCCACGGAACAGTTACATTGCTTTATTTTCGAGATGCCGCACACACACATACTTCCACGCACTCATATTCACGTACTTATATCACTAATACGTGTGCAATTTAGTCTATCATGCAAAATTATAAACATATGTTTCAATAGAATCATTATACTTCCTTTATTTCTTGTGTGCATTCTGAAAGAACTTAAACTGTGCCTAAATAAATTTTTAAACAAAGTCTAGCCTTTTTTTCCGCGAGGAGAGGAAAATGCTATTACGCATATCCAATGACTCTGGTTTACTGGGACTTGGCGGATGGAGTCGCCATAACCCTCCTCTATCCGCTCCTCTTATAGTACAAGAACCAACCCCGGAACCGCCTTTCGGCATTACTTCAGGATTGACCTTAGCGCGTACCCCTCACATGTTCACACTCTTCTCAATTAAGTTTACTAGCTTGTCCTTTCCTCCTCTCAACAATCATATCTTGCATTCGTCTTTCTTGCATGATCTTCCTGGAAGACGCTTGGAACTTAGTCCAATTGTCCTTTTTCTAGAGTACTGCCTCTATCAAATTTTCCACCGTAAGTGGCATGCCAACGTAGCTTTCAACTTCCCGCCACCTTATAACCCATTACAATTCATTGGAATCTTACCGAAACTCAGATATTTATATATTCTCGCAAATACACCCGGCTAGCGAGGGCAACCCGTCGACACGTCCACTCTCCAACGCGTTCCGAATCCGACTCCATATCCCTTATATACCTAGAAGCCATATTACCAACATTCTGGCAATTGACTATTTATTAATTAATTTACAATTATTTTATTTCTGGGTATTGCACAATAAATGGCTCTTGTATACACTTGTATGTACTTGTATATACATCATATGGGTGCCGGATACATCCGGCGCTCGAAGCTAAAGGGATATACATATACACGAATGTACTTGAACGGTATATCAAATTAAAGTGTTTGAAATAATTTGGCATAAGTAACATAGGATAGGACTTAAGGCGTTTACGACCCCGTGGTCGTTTAGACGGTTGAATAATGTTCGCGGCGTTGCTTGTCGTCTTTCGAAGCCCGAAAATCGTATTGATTGCTTTGAAAATTCATAAATAACGTGTTGTTATTGGCGGTTCTTTCGTTTTTGTAAATTTCTGGCGCGATCAGAATTTGATGGTAAACACGAACCGTGTATAAATGTTGCGCAGTCTTCGATGTGTGGCTGTGGCGTAAAAAATTCAACAATTGACTAAAATAAAAAAAAACTTGTCGACTTCCGAACAGGAGATGGAGTTCTTTATTGTCACTCAATTTATACAATAAAATAGTATTTGCGGTTCGCAAAATACTATTATATACTATCGCGAAGATAGACTTTTCAATATTCAGGCTAGTACGGATTTATTCAGACTGACTTGGATGATTTTGAAGGGAGTATTTATATTCTTTATTCGTTGGAGTGGGAGAAGGCCTTTGGTCGTACTTATCGTACATTTGTAAGAACGGCTAGAGTGATTGAATGCTACCCGAACGGTAACACGCGATAAGGCGTTTGGAATTATAACTTATCGCATACTTATGGTAGTTTAATCTGTGACACGGCAGTAAATACCTGTCGACTATGGTGCGGGGGTTGAACGCACGGTAGTTGTCGCAAAGTCGTAGGTCTCGGTACCAAAGACGGTACGACATGCATGCGTGATGTCCATGAACTCTTCGATGATCCTATCGTTCCTTGCTCCATCATCATTTTAAACTCTAAGCGATAATGTTTTTGTCTCAAGTTCGTTTACTTTTAACTCTGGTGAATCGAAACAGCGTCGACACTCTAAGTGCAAGTACAGGTATAAATACAGTGCATGCTGATCCAGATCATCGGTAGTGTTACATTACAATTGAAAGTGATAAGGAGAATGTTGATATATTTGCAACAAAACACATTATCAAAATAGATTCACTTTGGTGTGTAACTCCGGCTGAAATTTACAAGAGAAAAATCTATTCAGTAGCTCCTGGTTTCTAGACTTTCCAAACAACATTCATATTCTCCCCGCTTTTCTTTATTTTACTGAACTGTATTTAATTACTTCGACAGAATCAAAACTTAGTCGCTAGATTTAAATTTGCTACACTGTCTTTCAAATTATTTTGCAAAACTTTTAAATATTTCATTTTATCTAAGATCCACCCGTATGTTTAATAGTTGGCTGTAAATTTATTATTTCTAATTCTGTACTTTGTCTTCGCCAAACTCTTTTACGTCCATCGTTACCAAAAATGTATTAATTTTCATTAGAAAATAATACTCTATCCCAATACAACTTGTCCTTATTAAGAAATTCTGTAACAAATTTTAAACGTAGAATTTTATTTCTGAATGAATGATTTTCTTCTTGCAACTGGCGCATGTAAATTATTGTTTCGTAACAGTCGTCGACATAATTCTGAATGTACTTTTTCATCGAACTGTGTACGTACTATTCATACTAATTGCGGTCCAGAAATGAAAGGACCAATTTTCATTTTCCGTATGATTGCCTTTTCTTCCTTTACAGTCAATTTTTTGGTCGCCCACAACGGGGTTTACTTACAATGTTATCTTGCCTATCAACCCCTTAACGTGCAACGTCGTGTTAGAGGCGCGACACGTGGAATCACAACCAAACATAAACAAACACGTGTACTTTGTACGTTCTTCGGGCTACATGCGATAAACACTTTTTCTCTTGGTCGCATTTGGACCTGCAGTATGTGGCGAATGAGGCTGATACCGTCGATAGACGTTCATACAAAGTTTTTAACAAATAGAATAGGTAATAACTCGATAATAACTCGGTATATACTCGATAATCGCACAACAATTGATTATTGGTAATTGATTCGCTCGCGATCGTGTCCGCTTATTTATACTGGTCGGGGGGCAGTCGAAAGATTCAAATTAGACTTGGAGCGACGGTGTCCTTGTCACGTCGGAGACACAAAAGATCGCGGAATTAACGGGTCGCCGGTGATCTCCTCGCGTCGCGGTTCGAACGAAACGATTCTTTCACAAACAGGGTGAAGAAAATAGAACTTTGTATGCGACAATGAGATTTATTGCAGAAATCTGACAGAGTGACGGTTACAACAGCGTGGTTCGGAATGTTAAGACAGACTGACTCGAGATGCTAGAACGGACTAACTTAGCGCTAGTTCAGGAAGGTCCTTCTACCGAGAGTCTAGTCCCTTTGGAGGGGGCTCTTTTAGTTATTGTTTTAACAGACGTGATGTGCGGGGTGTTCGGCCTATCTGGTTACTGAGCGGATGATCCTCTTAAGTGCGTGACATCCTCAACGGCAACATTGTTTTTGCCTGTCGTGTCGCCACAAGTATATTTTCGAGGAGGTTTGATAAATCGATTATTAGAGTATAAAAGTAACGATTGATGTTATGAATACGGCGGTGATAAGATTTTGTTGGGTTGAAGTATTTTACCCGCATGGGTACGGAGTCTGTTGATGAACTGTCCTACGTTGTTGATTCTCCCTACCAGCCGTTGGGATTCGTACGTCCATCGTGCCATTCCGGCTGGTCCTTTCCCGGGCTTTTTTACTTGACCTCGGAGTCGTTAGGTCTACAGCTCGGGAAGGACATGCAATTCGGAATTTCCTAAAGCTGGGAATGCGAACTCAAAATTCCGAACAATAACGGACGCTTATCCTACAAATAGTTTATCCCATTGAAAGCAACATGATTCGGTATAAAATTTTATACATTATGTTAGTCAAAATCAGGTTATTGCTATGACTTTAAAATATATATTCGTAGTGATAACATAAATTCCAGTGACAGTGCATATGAAAGTATCGTCAGAGAGCTACCACAGTCAGTATTACGTTTATGTTTAGACAGCTGGTACTCTTCATCAAAACTGTTCAAAAGGAATAACACGCCAAAAGATTCCTGTCAAGTAAAATTAAAAAAGGATGAATATAGAATGAGAATCTGCACTGGAATACTGGCGTTGAAACGAAAAGATAGACGAGACATTTATATTCTTTCTTCAAAAACACGAAGCAGCAGAAATGATCGAACCAGACAAAAATCGATTCAATTGTTCTTTGAAACCAAAATGTGTCATTGAGTATAATAAAGGAATGATTGAACTTGATCAGTAAGACGAAATATTAGCGTGCTTCCCGGTAATAAGGAAATATATGAAGGGATACACGTCTGCCCGAGCAGTCGAGTTAAACAGACTAAACAGACAGAGAAACTGCGATTCAATGAAAGTAGTGCGACAAGTAGTGAAAATGTAGGTGGTGAAAATGTCAACGAACACTGCCAAATGGTAAAAGCTGCGAAACGCAGTGACACATGTCGCCAATCGAAATAACGAGCAAAGGTGGAATATACTACATAGATGAAGCTACAAATGTGCTAAGCCAAAAACAAGCATTTAACAGTGAACGTTAAAGATCAACTATAAGAGAAATAGAAACATTGCAAAAGCAAGAAGAGAACAGCTATAAGCTGTCCTGTCAAGATGAAAATTGGAAGATAGCAACAGCTCACGAAAGGTGTAAAATCATACCAGACATACGTGCTATGAAAATTCCATATACAGAAAAGCAACAGTGATTACAAGACATCCGAAATTCCATTCCGAAATTCATTCAGTTCACTGATACAAGAGATAGATATGGAACCAAAAGAAAAGTCACAACTCATATCGTTAAACCACCACCGATCTACATATTTGCGCAAATAATTGGTTCTCTTATTGAACTATTAAGCAACACTGCCGGAAACGAACACTTCAATATAAAGCAATTAAAATTAAAACAAGTAAAAGCACAAACAAATATTCCAGAAATCTTTAGAAATGTGCCAGCGGTCCGCCGGCGTCGTATATCAATGCAATGTATCAACGAGTGTATGGTTGCCGCCTGGCCGCGAGTGCCAGAGAGAAGAAGTCGGCCTACGTGATCACTGGCGCGTGCGGTGGCGTGATCCTAGGGTGGTGGGGGTTGTCGTATTCGAAAACTCTAACTGTACGTATCGCCAAATAATTTGTGACACTCATATTAGTGTATGACTATAGACGATTATATGAATATAGACGATATTTTAACCTGTCAACACAGTGTTAAATTTATTAAACAACCCCAGTTATCCTAATCGAAACACGGGGAACGACTACTTCGCGGCGTCGATTACACGAATCGTAGCGAGAATTTACGCCTCTCGCTGACGCGTTTTCTTCGCGACCACGTCTCTCCGCGAACGGTCTTCGATATTTAAAAAATCCTAAACACAATAGGAACAATTAAGCCGCCGCATTATAAAAAGGACATACCGCAATGCATACGGAGTCAACGACACGGACGCACAAATAATTGCAACAGAATCCCGGCTTGTATCAAATGCGCAGAGGACCACTTAGCAACGAACTGCCCGTACATAGGAAAAATAGACGAAGTAACATAACTGTAATGGAAACCATGGCTATAAAGGCTACCAAGTCAGAAAACAACGTAAACTGTTTCCACCGCTTCGAAGCAGAACATATAGCAACTAACTCTCGCAAAAAGAAATTACAGAATCAGAACCAAATGTAAAATACGTATCAAACACTAGCCATAAAAATATCAACACCTTTCGTAGCTGAAATTATGCGCAAGTAACTAACCAAACGACCAAAACAACAACAATAGTGACGTTACAAAAATCAAGGAACTTCTCAAACAATCCATCAGAAACGCTGAAATGCTAAGAAAAATGATTAGCGAGCAAATACTCAGTACTCGGACAACAAACACAATAAATTATTCATGCTACTACTTACAAACACGTTGAGTAAAAAATAGAAACGAACACGTTGAAAATAGCAGCTTGGAAGTCTACAACAACGGGCCCTCGAAACTAAAACATTTCTGTATACAAAAATATTGACATATTACTTGTTTCAGAAACACATTTCACTTCAAAAAGCTACATGAAAATACCATATTATACCATCTACGATACCAAATATCGCCCAGGAAAAGCACACGGAACCGCCGTAGTGATAGTAAGGAACGATATCAAACACCACTTACATAGCCAAATTAGTCAGGAAGGAGCAACCACCGTTGCAATACAAACTAAAGCAACTACTTGCAGAAGTCAGTAGTATATGCACCACCGCGACACAGAATGACATTACAAAAGTGGGAGGAGTATTTCCAATTCTTAAGTGACAAATACATCGCAGCAGGAGACTTTAACGCGAAGCACACGCTATGGGGCTCAAGAATTAACACACCTCGAGCTAGAACATTAGGAAAATATATTAGAACTAGTAATCTCAACGTATTATCCACAGGAAGACCAAGATACTGGCCGAAAGATCTAAACAAAACTCCTGACTTGCTAGATTTTGCAGTTATCAAAGGACTAAACGCAAATAAATTAAACATAACAGCCAGTCTTGAGCCTATCTCCGATCATACTCCAGATCATACTAATTCAGAATCGCTTTGCAATAAAACCACCAAATATTTCACTAAAAACACCCGAACACATTAAACAGGCAATAACAACATTGACAGAAATTATACAAGAAGCAGCATGGATAACTACTGATTATGAACCAAACAACAGTCAAACAAAAATAATTCCAACAGACATTCTTGACAAAATCAGAGAAAACAGAAAAGCGAAAACAAAATGGCAAAAACATAGGACAGGCGAAAACAAAATAACACGTGAACAAGCTTGCAAAGGGAATAAAAAGTAAAATAAAAGATCATAATAATAACGAATTCTCAAAATTCATAGAGGTACTCTCTGCGCTAGAGAATCCCAATCCCACGAACAAAACAAAGGAGCCAATGAAACTAATCCGAGCAATCAGAAAAGCAGACAAGAGCAAGCTGCAGAATCCTCCGACCAGCTTGGTAATACATTTACTCCATGTAACACCGTTATATATTACTCCATACAATAATTGTTAACAACAGTAAAATCAAATGTCCTTGAGACAAAGATGCGTGAAATACTAGTAGCTCGACTGACAAGCACCGCGCCATACCTAATACACAGCTCAAGAAATTAGGATCATAATGGAGAAATCAAAAAACAATAAAGCACCAGGAATCGATCTAATCCATGGTATGGATTCTTGAAAGACCTTCCCCCAAAAACAGTACAATTAATGACGATAATATTCAATGAAATTTTAAGGATACAATATTTTTCTAATTTATGGAAACTAGCACAGATCGTAATGTTACCTAAGCCAGGCAAAGACCCACACCAAACTGCATTTTACGGGCCAATATCATTACTTCCTGTGTTTCCTCAAATACTATAATACACAATCGTTTAAAACCAACAATAGAGAAAGAAAAACTAATACCAGATCACCAATTTGGATTAAGAAACAAACACTCCACGATAGAGCAAATGCACAGGCTCGTCAACAAAATTTTACTACCAATAGAAAAAAAACGGTACTGTACAGTCCTCTTCATGGGCATCGCGAAAGCATTTGACAAAGTGAATCATGAAAGCCTCTTACAAACAATCAAAAAGCATTTCCCGGAACAAATCCACCACTCACTCGAATCATACCTAAGCGACAGAACCTTCGTAGCGAAAATAAAGGACGCATATTCTGAAGTTAGAGACATCAAGGTAGGGGTATTGCAAAGAAGCGTCGTAGTACCAATATTATACACATCATAGACAGCCGACATATCAACATCTACCAACAGCAAAATACTGACATTCGCGGACGACACGGTTGTACTAGTCAGGCGCACTAATCCAGAAACAGCAGTCACATTACTACAAGAACACATCACAAAAATAAAACAATTGCTACAAGATAAACCATATTATATTTACACTATGAAAACGGAAACCGCCAAATACTCAATTGACTGGCACACACATAACACAAACAACGCAAGTTAAATACCTAGGGCTCCACTTAGACACACAACCAAAGCAACATACTAGATCACTTATAGACAGAATACGGATAAAAAGAAGACAGATGTACTGGGTAACTAAGCTAAGTAGTTGAAACTCTAAACTCAGCATGGAAAATAGCCCCATGGTATCAGCCCCGTGGTATGTCAGAATCGAGGACCTAAAAATACCAACGATCAAAGAAGAAATCGGAAGATACGCAAAATAATACAAGGGAAGAATGGCAACACAATCTGAACCAGTTTGCTGCTTAAAAGAGCAAAACCCTCATAAAAAGAAGATTAAAGAGAAAACACCCCACTGACCTCACTAAAGGAATAAAATAGATAAACTGTGGACAAATTATAGAGTACAAATTAAACAAAAAGGAAGAATACCGAAAGGTTTTCCCGTGACTCTCTATATAAACCAGACTCCATCCCTCGGGTAAGATGGCCACCAGACATCTAAATTATTACGGTTCCCCAATAATCTTAAAAACCCATTATAAATTTTAGCATTTCCTACTGTTGATGCCCTTAGGACCACACAAGTATCTTACAAGTTGAAGCATTGCTTAGGATTATTGTTTATTCCGGGAAAACACAGGAAAGCGTGTTTTTCCCATATACGACCTTCGATGTGGGCGGTCAGCACTCATCCTCACCCCCCAGCTTTTTTCCGTGCTTTAGACACATTCATCGCTAGTTTCCCTTTGCAACCGTATCACCACCGAACATCACTGATTTTTCGTTGCATTGATCACTCAACGTCTTAACTCGATATTAACACTTCGCTGAGAACACGCCTACACGCATCGTACGTAAATATTTAAGTGATCAAAGTTGTTGGAATAAACTGTATAATTACTCTGTTATTTCAGTGTTATAATCATATCAACCAGTCTTATTGTTGCAACCGAAATAAGGGATCGGCTGATTAGTGGAGTCGATCGTCGTATCGTAGCGAGAATTTACGACTCTCGTTGGCGCGCTCTACCTCGACCGCGTCTCTTCGCGAACGGTTGAACAGATATTGCTCTGTACATTTTATTCAACAAAGTAAATAACAAACTAGCAAAAAACAGACTTACGCTGAATATAGGAATGAAATAGTCGAGTCATTACCAAACAATATACCGTTACCAGAGTATAAACGGAGAGGACGATTATCGAACGGAGATTTTCTTAAGAAACTGCACGCAAAACATTAGAGTCAATTTTCCAAGCACATAGACCAAACAATATCGAAATCGAGGCCACCAAGAGTCCGCAAAGTTTGCATAAACATGAAAAACGTAGCGAAACAATGTGGGAGTGCAAAATGTGTAAACTAGCATTACACGTGTCCATATGCTTCGAAATATACCACACGATTGAAAATTATTAAATATTTGTAAATTTGATCAAGACATTAATAATTTAAAATACGTGTTTATTTAGAAATTGTAATAAAAATCTAACTGATTTATTATTCACTTTTAGATAATATAAACATTAAAAGAACGGTGCGATTTGCACGACTTCGAACGCTCAGCCAGACTATGAAATGGCTCGACGCCTGACCGACCTACCGTTGGTTACGGTACGCGCTGTTGCAACTTAAATCGTGAAGCAAGAGATCGAATTTTTTCACAGTATAAAACAATGTTTCGAGCAAAAGTTGTTGGATACCGAGAAGGAGTGTACAACCCTTGCAATTCGAAAGGATATTAAATGCCAAGTAAAAAATTACTAAGGTATATGGGGCAAAAGCTAACAATTACCGCCGCATGCTATTTATAGATAGCTATTATACGACTGTCCCTTTGGCTGAAAAATTTTCGAGAAAAAAGCATTTATTTGTGGTACCGTATAAATAAATAAAAAATTTCACATTATGAGTTTTGAAAATCGTAGCGGATTAAAATTTTTGAAATGGACCATGGTAAAAGATCAGTTTGTATGTTAACTGCTTTCAAGAATCACACGTGTACAATTATTCAAGGAAGAAGTGACAAGGTAAAGCCCGATGGTAGTTTTTGTATAATAATGCAAAAAAGGATGTTGATTTATCCGATCAAATGACATCGTACTATAGTTGTTTATGGAAAACCGTTAAATGGTACAGAAAAATTATTATACACTTAATTATATAAATTCGTGGTATATACATTAAAGATGAGACGAGAAACGTATTAATAAAAATTGAATAAAAACATATTAATATTTTACAACTTAGAAAATAAACTATTGATCAACTTTTGACCAATAATCGCAATATTGAAAAAATGGCTATTGAAAAGCAAATACCTGCAAAAAAAGATTCACATATTCTTCATTCGTATAAGGGGTCTGGAAAAAAATCAAGTAAAAGATGCGAGGAATATTATAAATGCTTATATATATATATATAAAAAAAAAGTAGAGATCATGCCACGAAGAAAGGTAAAAGAGCAACGACGTATTTCAATTGTTGTGACGGTCAGCCAGCATTCTGTTTGACATGCTTTGAAAAATTGCATAGAAATACATAGACAACACTGTCTGATGGAACACTCAACCACGAGCCGCTGGGAGACTCAAACGTGAGCCACTAGTGGTACACGCCGGCGTGAACGTGTTCATGCGTTTATAAACACATCTGGTCTCCCCAGCCAGACGATATTGATGCTTATATGAGTTCCGTAGTAGTACGTTATCGGTAGAAGAGGAGGGGTGCAACGATACAGCGAAATTTAGTAATATTGAAATGTTGGATATGATTCTCGTTTATGATGCATATATATATATATATATATATATATATATATATATATATATATATATATATATCTATTTATACAAGGAAAAAGTTTTAACAAAACACTTATATGTGGAAAAATATCGTGGCAAACATCTACCATCGTGCCGTGTGTTTCAGAAGCTTTGTAAAACGCTAGAAGAGACTGGCAATTTCCATCCAAAGCATAAACGTTCGCACATTGCAAGAACCGAAGATAAAATTAATATCATACTTGCCGCTGTTAATCAGAATCATCATATTAATACACGGCAAAAATACCTCAAACTATAAGAATTAGCCAAACAAGTGTTGTAAGAATTCTCTATTCACAAATATCTTTTCCTGATCGTATACAATTGCACGAAGAATTGCAAATAAAGCAAATACAAATGATACATTTCTACAAAATATCTTGTCTACTGATGAGGCCATATTCATAAATTTTGGTTAAGCCATTATAAAAAGTATGCATTATTATTATATACGATGACAAGAAAATCCACATTGGCTTCGTCCAATCTTATATCTTAATAATGGGATCTTATTTCATTGAGGGATCATTGACTGGACGGAAATATTCCATTCTCATATCCCAAAAACTATCATCGTTACAAACAGATTTATGACTACAAACACTGACAACGCGGTTGTCAATAAGGCGGTTGTCCTGTATATTACGCATGACAAGCGCATCAAGCGTTGCGGCGATTTTTCCCTAATCGATGGTTTGGACGTGGTCCAGAAATTCCATGGCCAGTTCGGTCTCCGAACCTGGCGTCACTCGACTACTTTCTTTGGACATTTAAAAAACGAAGTTTATCAGGAGCCAGCCGACACCTGAAGACACTATGGATCGAATTATTGGAACATACAAAGATGTAACTCCGGAAACGCTTGAACATGTGTCACTCGCTCTCATTAATCGTTTGCGTACTTGCATCGAATGTAATGGACAGCACTTTAAACATTATTTAAATTGAAAATAAATTAAAGAATACCTAGGAAATTTTTAGTTTGCGACCTCATATACTTTAGTAGTCTTTTACTCGGTATTCGATACGTTTTGAAATTTCAAGGCCAAATATTACATGTTATGATAGAAAAGCTCAGAGCAACTTTCACATCTCGATAAAGAGAAGAAATATTTAAAAAGTTGTTATTACGCTCGATGCCAAATCGATATCGAATGATGTTCGAAATATTCTTTTATACGAATTTAGGTGGTACGATTACATGAACATTACTGAGGTTAGTCCTTAAATTACTATGCTACTCAGCGTTTTTCTCCAGAGATGGTATTAAACGTGTTAGTTTATTAAAGAAACATATTGTAAAATCGTAATAGTCAACTATATTAAAATCACTTTAAACATAAGTAAAGAGATCGCTAATCGTCGCTCGCTCAACGCTACCGTATGACTCTCTACATTGATTCGGTACTGATTGTAATAACGCTCGCTATAAAGACTGATCCGCTATCGATCGATGGACTTTCAAAAAGTTCAAATGTGATTTCGATTGCCGATTACTCATAATGGCGATAATATTTTTGTCCGGAGTTCGTTTATTCTTGAACCTAGCAAATGAAAACTGCGTTGACACTCTAAGCTACAAAAATACGAGTATCGCTCCCGATTCGAATTGTCCGACGACTCGTGTACCGCTACTCTCTCTTAATGTTTGCGTCACTTTTCTAAGGATTTCTGAAGTATTTGTCTGTATTTTTACTTGTTCCAATTCTAATCGAGTTATACTGAAGTCTTTTTCCGTCAGTGTTCTTTAATAGTTCGATATCGGTTGTTACTTCTTCTTTCGGATCCGTAACTACATATTACATCGGTGAGCTGAAAGAATTTCGGAGTGGGATGTCTTATAATCATTGTTACTTTTCTGCATCTGGAAGCTTCATAGCGCTTGTGTCCAGTATGATTTTACGCTTTTTGTGAGCTGTTACTACCTTCCAGTTCTCATCTTGATAGGGTTGTTCGTTGTTATACCTGTTCTCTTCTTGCTCTTGCAATGTTTCCATTTCTTTTGTAGCTGAGCCTTTTCATGCTTTGTTAAATGGTTGTTTTTGGTTCAACATTTGTAGCTTTATTTATGTAGTGCGTTTGATAACCTTTGTTGGTTATTTTGATTGGCGGTATTTGTTGTTGCATTTAAGAGCTTTAACCATTTGACAGCGTTCGTTGTCGTTTTGTTCACCTAAATTCACTGCTTGTCGCAGTTTCACTGACGCGCAGTTTCTCAGTCTGTTTAGCTTGGTTGCTCGGACAGAACTGTCACTGCAGATGCGATTTAAAATACTAACAAACAATAAAGATCGAAATAGTACTTTGGTGCCAGTGTGCAGTATTCTTTTTGGATAAACGTTATTGTAAAAAATGTCCACGATATATTTGCAACACTCAAATAATCTGACAGGAAAATATTTCAATCCAAAGTTATTCAGTGTTAAACCGGCAACAAATTCTAACGAAGAATTTGTTACCAAAAAATATTTTCTTCGATAAAAATGAAGGTCGCCTTGATTTTTTTTAAAATAACACTATGTATTTTTGACTTTATAGTCTTGTAACTGATGATAAGGCGAATTCACCACAATGATCTTGACATGATCTTGAATTTATGAATATCGAGTAAATGCAGGGGAATTATCATAAACTTTGACATCGATTTGACGTTTCGCAAGATATGTTAATATTTCTTGTAGGACTCTGAATAACCACAACGTTCCCGTTTCCAAGTAATTATAAATAAATACATCTTTCATGTTGCGAAAATTGTTGCTCGCTTGCCGAGTAATTTTCTCTAGATATCTAGACAGAGCTTAATTCTATACAAGCACGCTCACCTGAAATTTAAGGTACAGACAAACATTGTATTTGTATGGGGAGTTGAAAAATTCAAATTTGACTTGGAACGACGGTTGCCCTCAGCGGCGACATTGTTTTTGTCTGAGAATAATCACGCGCTAATTTTGTATGTCAAGGCGGTATCCTCAATCCGAGGTACAACAACAACGTGATTCACTCTCGCTTCGTTTCGTCCTATGACTCATGTATCGCCAGAGGATTATTATGAGCTTCAGTTGGTATGTCTTGACAGCTTGTAGCCATCTTGATCGAGGAGTAGATTATGTTTTATGACAAGATTATGCGTGTAACAGCTGTTATTATTTGCCGCTAAACTCATCCCACACATTCTTTAACTTATTGTATATTCCTCGTGTGGGACGAGGGACTTCGGAAGTTTTCTCTATTTCATTTCTCAGACTGCGCCGCCATTCACTAATCGATTCCTCACTTAATTCATCAAGCGATGATACATTCTGTAGGGGGGAAAGCGTCCCAATGACTTCCAGCAGCAGTATTGATTCCATCTCCGTCGTTGCCGGGTGACCCTTCGAGCAAAGTTTTTACACGACTACAGGTCTGACCAGGTCCGCGCTTTTGCGATCTTGATCTGTATCTGCAACGACCGCCGCACCTCACGATACGCCTCGTAGCATAGAGAGATTGCTCCCTCTTTTCGACCGCCTGTTCATCAGCAGGAGTCCGGGACCCGCGGCCCAATCTGACCGCGCGCGATCGCGCTTAGGTCCTGGAGTTTCCCCATTCCATGAAACGGACGTTGAAACCTCCCAGGACGAGCACCTGCTGGGGAAGGTGCCGCCTGACGCAGTCGTCAACCCCATCCAGGAACTCCACGAACGCTGCCAGTGTGGCCACCTCCTTTCGTAGCGTCTCGTTCTCCGCCCCCAACGCCGCCATGCGTCTTTCCTTCATCGCGGAGGCGCCAGGGCCGGGTCCCCTCCTTCTCGCAAGCTCTTTTGCACCTATGGCAGTGGACCTCGCCGCTTCCCTCGGCATCTTCACGTATGTACCCAAATAATCCGTAGTGGATATCTTCATCTCGTCGACTAGTGCCAGGGGGATCTCGGAATATCCGCAGGCCTTCCTTTTCTTCGCGCGTGGCGGTTGGGCGACGGGGGACTCGTCGACCTCCGACGATTCTGCGATAAGTTGGCTCCCTGTTCTTCGTGGGAAGTGGTAGAACCCCTTCTTGAGAGAGTCCACCTTCCTCGTATTTTCGGTGACCGTTTCAATGGGCCAACTCCGCTTCGCCGCTTCCTCTCGCAACTTCCTCCGCCTTTTTCATTTCATTTTTTTTTGTTTTTGTTTTATTTTTATTATTATTCTTGGTTTTTTGGGGTCATCATCTAGTTCTTACGGCACTCATCTACCGAGGCTTCTGGGTGCCTTCAATTCCTTGCGGAAACGATGTCACCCCCAGCAGAGCCGCTTACCGGGGGAAGGCTGATAACGATCTTCTTGTCATTTATTGTTGTATTCTCCCTCAGCTGAGAGTATTGAAAGCGTACGTTATATCGAGCGTTACCAGCACGTAAATCCGCCCTTTCTTCTTATAATCGTCAGCAATATTCGTAACTCGAGTTGTTGCATTCGCGGTATTGCGTTCCCACCGAAAGCCATATTGCTTTCTATGGAACTGATCCATACTCGTGCATCTCTCCATCAGCAGTTTTAAGCATTTTTCCCATACTTTGCTTAATGCTGGTAGTATGCTGATGGGTCTATATGTATTGAGTAATTTCAGATCTTTACCCGACTTTAGTAGTAAAATTAACTTGATTAATTTCCATCTCTTTGAAGTTTGTTTTATTTCGGTGATACCGTTTATCATTTCCGTTATTATGTGGCTCCTGTGACCCACAATTAACTTAATGATATTACTCCGTCAATTCCTACCACCTTCTTAGAGTTCATTTTCTCTGCGATTTCTTTCACATCGTCCTTCTCTATTATTAAATCGTGTTCCTCATTATCGGTCGTGTCCCTTACTACAATATCCTGCAGTAGCGGTCCGCGTCTTGTTATAAATAGCTCATTTATGATTGTCCTTACCTTACTAAGCGGCATGTCATTTGACGGAAATTTATTCTTGCATCTTGCTTTAAGCATACGATATGGCTTTCCCCAGGGATCTCTCTCTAAGTTCTCACAAAATTTCATCCATGCTCTCTTTCTGCCCTTGGCAATTTCGTATTTCAACTTCCTCCTCATTTCCTTGGATTCCTTTATTAGAACATCTATTGCTATATTCGCTTTTCTCTTCGCTCTCGTCACCGTCCTCCTCGCCTTGATCACGTTTTCCCTTAGCTCGTTAATTCCGTTGTTCCACCAATACTTTCCGCATTTATTCTTCATCGTGCTACTTGCTTTTTTTCAATTTTTCCTCACATGTTTTTTCTATACACCTCGGTATTCTTTCCACCCTGTCGGCTACGTCAATATTATTTACAACCTCATCCGTCAACATTTCGTCCAATTTTTCTATGAAAACATCAGACTCGAGTTCCCTTCTCGATTATTTAAAATATTTCGATTTGCCGGTGCAAACCTAGTCTTAAATTCGTGTAAAACGTATAAATGATCCGAGACAAGATAAACACTTAAAACCTTGCTGCTCACATGTCTTTCTCCATCTGTCGCCTATACGTTCTTTCAATGCCTTTCATCCTTTCCACAAATTTTCAGCAATTCCTGCTCCAGACCGGATCTCATGTGACACAGTTCTGTAGGCTGTAGACAATCTTATAAGTGCGGCCCTCTTCAGGATGTTTGTTACTCTTGGTCAACAGCGGTTTGGCCCATACGAGGGACGCATAAAGCGCCACTGACTCCCATACTCCATAGTCATGTCTCCCGCGGAATCTTTCCTCTTCACCGTCCCTCCGCTGTTACGGACTACAATCTTCCTGTCTTCTAGATAGCTGCCTAGAAGACATAAAAGTTTTCGGGGCGTCCCTCTCGCTTCAGCCTCCAGCAGAATCTTATTCCAGTAAGAGTATTGAACGCGTTCTTGATGTCCACCACTGCGAACACACATATCCGTTCTCATTTTTTGAAGCTCTCCGCCAATTCAACTACCCGGCGCAGCGCGTCCACCGTACTCTTCCTCCTGCGAAATCCAAACTTATTTATATGGAAAGGGTCGAACCCCAGCCTTTCCTCAATCAGATTCTTGAAAGTGTGTTCCCAGACTTTACTGAGTACTGGCAACACACTGATCGGCCGGTACGACGATAGTAGTGCGGTGTCCCTACTCGGTTTTGGGATAAGCACCACCCTCGCCACTTTCCATATCGCAGGTATCCTTCCACTGACATTTATCGCGTTCAACACTCTCAGCATATTGTTAGTCCTCTTCTCAATTAACTCCTTCACCATCGTTCCCGATGTGCCGTCCACATCTACCGCTTTATTAGGGTTTATCCCAGCTCCGGCATTTAGTAACGCTTTCTCAGTGATCAAGCAGTTGCCCTCGTTTTCGTCCATACTGATACTCCAGTCGATCCTGCAAACAAAATTTCTTGATCTTGTTAAGAGGAGCCGATCAACAATGGCTCGCACTTTGTCCACGCGAGGGCCATCCGTTCGGGCTCCCCGGCCAATTTAGCCATGCTCGCCCTGTACGGTCTTCCTCATGGACCCTTTTCGACCATAGCACGAAACTCCTTCCAACTCTTCTCCTTATTGGTTCGTATCACCTTGTCCGTCGCCTTCTTTCTCCTCCTTCTGAATTCTGGAGCCGTCTGTGCCGCATCGCTATTTCCTCTCGCTATTGCCCTCTGAGTTCTTCTTGTTATCATCACCTTGTTTTCTTATTTTGTCAATTCCTTACTCTACCAGCAATTATGGTTTCTCTTGCCTATCGACGGATAAACCTTCTTTAATTCAGAGGCACATGCGGTTTCCATCGTAAACTGCAGTTTCTCCCCATGTACCTGCTCTTCTAAATCGACTAAATATTTTATCATAAATTTCGTTGCATTTAAATAACAACTTTATTTATTAACAAATAAAGTTGTTTTAATAAATTATCTTTATTTAAATCAACATCCTTCGACGTATACCTAAAAGTTTCTAGGTTACGCCTCGTCTTTTTCGTTCTAAAATCGTGTAGGACATACATGTGGTCCGACGCTGTCCACACCTTTGGTATTTTCCCTCCCACGTATTTCTTGGCCAATCCTCTGTTAATAGGTATGGTGCTGTTCTTTATTAACGTATTCAAAACCCTCGTACAGGCCCTGTACGACTTACAACCAAGTCATAAGGAAGTTTTCCTCCACTTCGCTTGTTTCTTTCGCTACCGGAGCCATATATTCTTAACGGTGGTGACGGAGACAATCCTCGATGGTTTCCTTCCGTAATTGCCGCTTATCTTTAAGCTGCCATGTTCCTTTCCCTTCACCACTTCTCGAATGTCATTTCTAAATTCGAGAAGTTTCGTATAATTTTATGGGGAGGAGAGAGGGTACCCTTTTTTTAATTGTTCCTCTACTTCTTTCTTAATCTCCTGCACCTATTGCAGCTGCGACCCTCGAGCCTGAGTCACATCGAGTTCCTTGCAACACATACTCCAACGTTCACCCAATATTCAACTTACTTCTTTCTCCCAACTCTTCGTCCCACTTCACACCCTTCGCACTTTATCGCAATGTATCCTTGCATTCCTCACGCTATTAATTCTAGGAAACCTTTTACAATTCCGCGGAGACTCCTACACTCATACCTCCTCAACCTTCTCCAACCACACTTCTAGCGGGAGCAACCGGTCAACATATCCGCATTCCAACGTGTCCCAATCGCGACCCTCAACTATCTTCGTACCCTGCCACGTTACTATCTTAAGGTTGTAAGCTACCTCGGCCGCCATTACTTTACTGGTGAGCTCGATCAAAACATGCCCGGCTCCGGTCCTCCTCACTGCTGTCGTCTCATTAACACGTTAACGCCGGCATGCACCATCGATGGGTCACGCGTGTCTCTCCCGTGGGGCGACATGCATCGGGATGGGACACATGTATTTCATAAACTAGGTAGTACAAATTAGGTTTATGTTAATGTATCTCAACATTATAAACAGGCATTCAATAGTAAAAACATAACAATTCAGTATTATAAACTTAACATAATTATTTACTTTTTTTATGTAATTTTTGTAAAATGTTAGATGGACTGCCGACTGGCCCCTACAACGGTCACAATGTGTCGTTACTTTTTAGGCTTCATTCACGGCATACTCTCTATCTTTCATTCTATAAATTTCGTTTATAACATTTTCTACACTGTCGCCCTTGGTACGACTGCAGAAAATGTGAATGTTTTTTGGCCAGTATTTCATTTTCACTTTCCACGTTTTCTCTATGGGGTTTTTTCACTTTAGTTAAAAGGTGATCAATAATTTCTTCGCGAAATTTTTAGATTATAATACTTTTAGTAACCCCAATTTTTATGTACACACTACGCATTTACGAGGTAAGTCACGCATATTAATTCTAGTACAATTTTTCTATATCATATTATGCTTCTGCGCAAACAACTATAATAGGATAAGATCTGATCGGATAGATCAACCTCCGTTTTAACATCATTATAAAAGAAACAGTGTCTGGCTTTAATTTACTATTTCTCCCTTGAACAATAACACACCTGCGACTTTTGGAAGTAGCTAGCATACATACTGGCCTTCTGTCACTTCATTTTACAAATTTAATGCCACTCCCATTTCGAAAATTCATAAACCATCCCGTTGCTGTTTTTGTCTTACCTGTGGCGATAGAAATTTTTTATTTATTTTTATAGTGCTACAAATAAATGTTCTTTTTTGCAGAAGTTCCTCGGCCAAAGGGACACTAGTATAAAAGCTATCCGTAAATATTATACGGCCTTGAAATAATAATTCATCAATCAATATCATCACTAAACCTGTTTATTCTGGTTGCATTGTTTCCAGCATAAATATGAATGTTATAGGTGTAACCTTCCGGAAGGCACAGTCTATAAAGTTTTATTCCATACTTATGCCGCTTGCCTGGAATATATTGGCGAAAAGCCATGAAAAAAACACCCATGAAAAGCAGGATACCAATAAAAGTGTTCAATTCGTCTTTTGTTACAGGTTTCCAGGCCAGGTGATGTTTTCTGCTGCTAGATGCAGAGTTCTTCATGCATTGTACAGCATATTTATTGAATTGCTCAACCATGATTTCTAATATATAGTGCGCGAGGAATAACTTATATAAAAAAACAGGATTGTCGCAGTCCGTATCATCAATTAACAACTCTTCTTCTTGCGAATACTCATTCATAGTTTGATCTCTGCGTTGGAGTCGATCCACTCGCTCACTGTCTTAAATGTGGTATCCCCCTTGCTCAAGGTCGTAATTATTATTATCATTCTTCCTATATTGAGAATTCACATTTGTAAAACTCTTCGACAGCCCCCTCACATCTCGGAGTCTGATTATCGGTCTTCTATCCTCGTCAGCTGACGACCCTTCACGATCTCTTCTGCGTCCAGCCTCTACCCCCCATGGCGTCATTCTCTCTTCATCCTGCCCTGTCTTTTTATGAGAATCGACCATTCTAATACCTCTTCTTCCAAAGTGCGAATGAATTATTATCTCCTCGAGTGTCCTATCGACGTCATCTCCCTCCAACGCTTTTAATTGGTCACCGGTCGCACTTACCGAAAGAGAGGCGGCCCTGCGACCGATCATCCTCTTGTCGCGTAATTTTAAGTGATAACCAAAAGATTCAGTAGAAAACTGGGTTTATTGGTCGGTTTTGAATACGTTAATAAAGAACAGCACCATACCTATTAACAGAGGATTGGCCAAGAAATACGTGGGAGGGAAAATACCAAAGGTGTGGACAGCGTCGGACCACATGTATGTCCTACACGATTTTAGAACGAAAAAGACGAGGCGTAACCTAGAAACTTTTAGGTATACGTCGAAGGATGTTGATTTATATTTTTATTACAAAAGATCACAAGAAGAACTGTCCGGACCCGTCTCGTACCATCAAGGAGGGAAGCTCGATGTGGGTGTGCCCTTTTGATCTTAGAACGCGGATTCGTCGTCCACACTTTTCGGTAGAAAAGTGAGGATAACGATCCGCGATGCCCATTAGTTAATAAATAAAACTGTGAAGACAAAGAAAAGCAGATGTGGCTCGTGATGCATAAAGTGGCGACTCTAGACCGACGCATTCCCAGCGATCTCGATATTGGGCACTGCAGAGCGGGTCACGTTCACAACGTCACGTAAAATTCGTGATGCGGAAATGAAGGAAGAGCTGAGCAATAGCTTAACTTGACTGTCCTTTTTAGTACCCGTCCTTTTAAGTACAATATTACAATGTTATGAAGTAGTGAAGTTACTGGTCTCGTGGTCCAATGCTTGCAGTTTTATATATTTGAGTTTGTTGGAGTTTAGGGGCAAGGAGAGGATCCTGCCCTACGTGATGGGGAAAGTTTGGTGTCGGGCCGTGTGCAAAGGTAAGGTCAAAGTCTAAAGATTCATTATTAGATTGTGGATTTGGATTGTGTATGTATACGGCACCAACTGCCAGTCACCGTACGCGTCGCTTATATCTATATGCGCTAATCAGATGTAATTATATAACGTATTCGCAAAGTGACCATGCAAAATTACGCAAGTGATTCCTATAATAAAGTCGCAAGGTTTTCCTAATTCATTCTACCAACGTACATGTCTATCCAAAAACTAGTGCAGTGATTTATTAATTACACCTTAGTCAGCCACGTGTTTCCGCATCTAAATACATCGTATAAGTGATTCTGCGAGTGCATCCCCCTCGCAGTTTAATCGTTCATGGCTACACGGACCGCTGTTCGTTAGGTCATAACCGAGCTATACAACTCCCTAAGTGTATAAAGTGTTCACCCACTCCATTTATTATCACATCCGTCAACCTAGTTATAAACATCTAATTAATTACTTCTATAGAAGCAGAATACCCGTCCAATAAATAAACAGAACCGTACATTTCATCCTTACAAGGCTCGAACAATCTGCACGATGTCTACCATATTCTTATTTAGTGTTTTCTTGACCAAATACTACTTCGTTTGTTATTTAAATCTTAATTCTAATTATTCGACTACTTCTAGCCATCTATCTAATAAATACTACTCGCCAACGCGCGACCATTTATTAAATTCAATTATATTATTTAATTTTTTTGGGTCGGCACAGCAGCTCATTCAAACATTATATTTTCCGCTTGACACTGCTTGCTAATAAGTCATAGTTGCCCAGTTCATCAATATTTCTTTTGCTATTTTCAATTTACAATACGAAAGACACCAAATAATCGGTGAGTCATTCTGTTTCTGTTCAGCTTATCCTATTATTATTTATACAAGTCACCTCCTTTGTTCACGACTTTACCTCCTTTCTCAACTACGTAGCAAACGCTATGCCTAATTTATTATTTAATTAACTTCTTATATACTTATAATTGTAGCGATAAATACTTGCTACCGATACCATAATTAATTTAATACGTTAAATTCCCAGTTATAGGGCGACATATCCAGTGACTTATCTACACATAGATTACCGGTTCTCCCTAAAATTCACGAGCAAATCTATTCAAGTATGCAACAAAGTTATTATCTAATTTCTACCTTGCGTTCAAACATTGTCAACATAATTTTACTATACCATAACTACAGCTTCCTTTCAAATAATATCGAGTATTGTCTCTATTTTATGTTAGGTCCGGACCACCGTTCCCAACCAGAACATTTACTAAACTAGAATCTACCATTATTTAAATTCGCACTAACTATTGCCAATATTATACAAATATTCAGCCTGTATACATATTTTATGAATAATATTAAATAAATTTTTTGTTTTTAAAATACCCCTTCACCCTCTTTATCTACACTATCCTTTTGTCTTACGACCTACATCCATAATAGAGTTTTCTAACAGAGCCGGTGGGGCCGTTGATATCGGGGAGCAAAGATCTAAATGCTCCTACAAGGGCGTCGGCCTTCCCGCACACCTTTTCCAAATGTGCTGCGAACCTTCTTCTGCAATCCAGCTGAACCCCAAGGTATCTCACGTCCTGTTTCGCCGTCAAGAGGCATACCTCGACGATTCCTTGGGAATCCGTTTGCTCGTCAATAATGTCACCTCAGTCTTCTCACGAGAAATCCATAATCCACAATCGGCACACCGCCGCAAAATCACGCCCATCGTATCGGATAACTTCATGGTCGCCTCTTTCTGCTTAACCACGCCAAGTATGACCGCTAGATCGTCGGCAAATGCTACTGCGTTCAGGTGAGAAATAGCTTTTAACTGCATTAATAGCCCCTCGTACACGTTCCTCATAAATGTTCCTCCCGTCGTTCTAACTATAATCCTTCTGTCCTCGAAATAATTTTCGAGGAGCGTCAACAGTTTCTTGGGTATTCCTCTAACATCCACTTCCCTCAAGATGATGCTCCAACTTATGGTATTAAACGCGTTCTTTACATCGACTGCTACCAACACAATTATCCTGTTACTTTTTTTGGCCCAGTCGGCAAGATGAACCACACGGTGCAGGGCGTCCATAGTACTCCTCTTCCTTCTGAACCCATATTGGTCTTCGTGAAATGAGTCTAACTCCAGACTTTCCTCAATCACCCTTAAACGTGTGCTCCCAGACTTTACTCAGTGCTGGGAGTCTCACCTCTTTCCATTTTGCCGGAATCTTGCCTTCAGCGTTCACCGCGTTCAATGCTCTCAGTTGAACTTCCTCCGCTCTGGTATACCATCTACACCGACCGCCTTCTTCGGATTAATCTTTTTGCCGACGTCCCGCAGGTCCTGCACCATAATCCTGCAGCCATCGTCATTCGCATGACGAGCGTCGTTCAGATTTCCAGACCTAGCGTCATTACTTCTCGTCGGCCTCGTCAGGAAGAGCACGCCAGTCAATTTTGCTACTAAGCCTGCCTGTAATCCTCTTGTACTGCTTGCCCCCTGGATCCCGGTCGAGTCGCATCGTGGCTATGGTAAGGCCTGTTCTTAACTTTTCATATTTACCTTACCTTACCGGAGATACAAGATACAGATACCACTGCGATCGCAATTTGCTTGCCCCACGGCTCGACCTCAGCGATTTGATTTCGACCTCGTTGGTGTCGCGTAAATTTTAGTGATAACTATTTGACTGAGAACAGTAGATGAATGATTTTAATGGTAAAACCGTTAAGTTGACTGGAAGAAGATTAGATGAACTGTTATATATCCGTCACGAGTCGATAAACCGAGATGAAGCTAAAACGATTCCGTTTGTGGTTTTTCGTTAAGTTTATTGCGGGTCAGTGTAACAGTGTGTAGGTCTTGGCGGCCAAACCGTGAGGGACCTCGCACGGACCATCGCATTTGACGCAACACATGGCAAGCAGAACTCGATCCGTGACACTGGCATCGCCCATGTTCAAGTCCTGGCTATGTCGTTTCTCAACTCTTCCCTGCTCTCCAACGGGGCGATCTTCCTGATCTCCGCCGATGTGCTGTTCTGCAAGGGCGAAACAAGGAGATTGCACCCCCTTTCGCTCCCGTTTTTAGTACTACCAGTATGTCGCCGCTGCAAGTACGCTCATGCTCTTGCACAGCGCCCCCCTCGCAGCCACAAGTTTCCTGTAAAACTGGAGCCAATTCTGCCCCTGCGAGACCTTTACCACATGTGCCTCTGGTCTGTTTTTCGCCCTTACGAATTTGTTCCCTTGATCTTCGCTAGCCGGAGGTCGCCTTTCAACGTTGCAGGTTTTCCTTCTCTCCAGTCTTCTTTCTCTCCTATTCGTCTGCGTCCTCTACTCCTCTCTAGAGTTACCCTTCGTTCCAATTCTAAGGTCCTCGTCGCCCGTCTCATCCTCCTTACAGATCTCCGCGTAAGTCATTTCTTCTCTCTTTGCCCATTTCTTTCGGTCTGTCTTCCTCTCCTCAAGCGGAGACGTGGTCTTCCCCTTATTGTTGTACTCTGCTACCAACTTTCTTCCCCTATTGCCGACTCTTTTCCTACAATCCTCAATCGGCGAAGACGTTTCCGTGGCACTGGACATGTTAACCTATCCAGGCGTTCCCGCTTCACTCCACATTCATAAACTATGTTTACATAATAAACGCGTTAATATGATATTATCGCCAAATCATTCATAAACAACTTTATACGCTTAGCACATTAACAATAATAACTAAAAAGAGAGGTAGGCAAATAATACAAATAAGTAAATAACATTAATTACAATTAGCTATGCAACCTCTCATATGGTTTTTGATTCATAATAGTACGAGTCCTCTTCCGTAAGTGTCACTCGGTGCTCGATTATCAAGCTATCCTGATTAACCTTAGTCACCAGATGGCCCGCCACATCCCGTATACCTATCTACTGTTTCGTGTCGATAATTTATACCTGCAGGTGGCACCACTCATTCGTGCATCGGCACACAGGCTGATATTAATTCTATACCCCTGCCCTAAGGAAGGGACTCCCATACCAAAATGACGACCGCCAGACAGACCCGTGAGCATCTCTTCACATCGACCCACCGTTGGCTCCCATGATACGAAATTCTGCAGTGCCAAGTGAGTACTACCACATCCTACCATCCACATCCAAAATCCTCAAAATTCATCGCTCAACCGGAATTCAGATGCCATTCAAGCTGCTATTAACCGTGCCGAAACCATACAAAGCTAATGCTAGTGTACTTTTGCACCATCATGTGTAACAATAATCTTTATTATACTATGTACTTTTTACAGTCACATACAGTTATGCTCTCAAAGTCAATATCAACTGCTGTTGTGTTGTCCAGATGTATCATTTTTAATCGGTTAAACAAACCTGCGACTAGAGTAAAAATAAACGGCTAGCATAGAACACAATAAAAAATATGAAAATAACATAAGATGAACATAATAAAATACTCTTAGTGTTATCCACCGACATATCGCAATTTATTAATAAGTTTTATTCTATCTCGGCAGCATTTGGCTCAACGGCGAAACTCACTACGAGCCGACTCTAACTCAGCCAGCCGCAACGAGATTTATGGAGGGAGCCATCATCCCAATATGGCGCAAACTGCCCAGTATCGTACACGGCACTCTCATCCAGCCCAGGCGCAGCGATCTCGAATTCAAGCTCTGGAGTACAGGCCAGTTATCAAAACATGGCGTTGAGAGCCAGTCACCGTATGCATCGCTTTTATTCGGGCCGAGCAAGTGCGTTATATGTGGTATCGCAAAATGGTTATGCAAATTACGCAAGTGTCATCAGTTTTAGATCACTAGCAATTATTCATTTACTCTACCATCGCTCGCGTACCTACAAAACTCGTACAGTGTTTGTTGGTTGGGATCAATCTAACTCCAACCTTCTTTTTCGCGAGGAGGAGAAAATTCGTTACCCAGTGACCCGTGTCACCGTAACTTGGCAGATAGTGTCGCCATACCCACTAAAAACCTCTCCTCTTTCTACTGTACATGTTAGCACAAAATCTCGCCGGAACCGCAAAGATAAGTATTACTTCGACGAGACTCGAGACGTAATCACACCATATTACGACAAAACTCCCGTACTACTCTTCACTGAACGTTCCTCACAGTAGGGTTATCATTTCTCCCTCTTATCCGTTCTTTCGCGTGTGATAAGCGCCTTCCTTGCCAAAGTTATATTAAAATTTCTGGGAACCCTCATGCTCGTCAATAGTATGACTTCTGTTTTTTCCCTTGCCAGGATTAATCGTACACTTATTTGCCATGTGCCCAATCTCATGGCTACCTTTTTTTGTGGGGTAGCTGCCTGTTCGGCTCGGATATTATTATATCTGGCCTGAGTTCGATCGCGCATTGGTGCATCAAGTCCTGCACCAGCTTACATCTGTTGGAGGTTTATCTGCAAATATTTTCATTTTTTCGTTTTCAACAGCCTTTTACATTCTGGGCAAGCTAGGGACCCAGTTACGTGGTCAAATTTCACTCCTTTCTCCTTGCTGCAGATGGAGTAGCACGGTGCGTTGACGCAGGCAGCTATCGTGTGGTCTTCGGCTCCACACTTCCTGCAAATCTCCTTTCCAGGGCTTATCGCCGGGCATTTGTTTGCGATATGCCCGAACGTGTGGCATCTGAAGCACTTTACCACATTGGGTAGTGCCTTATCGAGGCTATCGTCAATCCGGTTCTGATCTTCCGGCTCGCCCCCTCTTTGACCAGATAGGCCTTCGGCATCGTTACTATAGCCGATTGAGTACCCCACGGCGCCATTCTTAGGGTTTTCACTTCAACCTCGGTGATATCGTTTATGTTTAGTTGGTTTACTAGCTCCCTGGCTAGTTCTTCCTTGCTTACGAGCGGGTCTATATCCCTGATCTCCACGGAGGTCTTGTCGCGCATTGGTAGCGCTCTCACCTTGCCTCCTAGGGGCGTGGTCTTTTTGGCGTTGCTATCTGCTTTCAGCTCGATCAGAATGTCTCCTGTTCTCATTCTTCTAATTCCGCTGCTCTCTTTTAGGGTCTCCCTCGCCCCCATCAACTCTTTGTAGACCTGGATCCACTCCTTGTCTTGTCCTGCTTTGACACGGATGGCTTGTTACGTACCCTTTTCGGTCCCTCCGGCCTCTTTGGCTTGTCCACTACCAACCTTTCTGCGTTCGCCTTCCTGTCCTGGGATGTCCGTTCTTTTTCCTCTTCTTCCGCGGACAGAGATCCAGTCTTCCTTTCCGTCGTTGTCCGTGCAATCCGAAGTCGCTTTTACCGAGCTGTTTCTGGCACAGACTTCGGCGTGGGAGGCCTGATCTCATGGCTACCTGTAGCATCTAATCGCTTTAGGGGGACTCGCATTGTGGTTATAGTGAAGCCAAGTAGTTTGGCGCTGTTGTGGCCTTAGGCCGTGCCGTACCTCGAGTGAGACCTCATACCGACGAGCGCAGTCACGATGGTCTGTAACTTTTCCTACTTTTCCAGCACCTCCCGTCAAGGGAGCGGCGCGCAGATGGTCGGCGCGCGGCTTGGAAAAACCCTGCCCTCACCTTGCGGATCACTGGACAAGTTGAACCTACCCTTTCGGGTGGCAGCTCACTTAGCCGGCGCCTCACGACGCACGCGTCGCGCTGCGCCGTTACCAGCGGGGGCCACGAGGAGGCGGAGCTGCCAGCGCAAGGCTCGGTCCCAGCAGGTTGGCTTTCCAGCCGATTATAACCTGCACCGTCACAGCTCCCATTGTATGGGTGCCGCCTGTACCGACGGTCGCAGCAGGTAGTCTCCACGGTTTGCGCTCTTGCGCTTTTCTTCTTGCTACTCTTATTTTTGTACTTTTGTGTTCTCGTGTCTTGTCCTGTTAGTCCTCTTGTATGTGGTCCAATGAACTGTGCGTTTGTTTATTTCCTTTTTTTCCTTTTATGGTTCCTTAGTGGTTTCTGTGCTCATGCCTGTTGTTCCTCCTCCCTCGCTTGTTGCTGGGTTCTCCTTGTTGTCCTTGTCAGTGGTTGACTCTGTTGCTCTACCGTTCGTATCTTTGTGGTTTTCTCTTGTCGGAGAGGACCTCTCGTTCCTTGCAATGCCCGTTCTCCTTTTTCGTTCCTTGTTGAGCAGAACGCTTCTCGCGAATACTTGGAAGTGGGGATACACGTCTTTTGTGACGAACTCCCGCTTCTCCCTTGGCCAGGGAAGTTCTAGTTCTTGAATGGAGTCCCGCAGCCTCTGACGTTCTTCCTCGAAGAGACGGCATACTTCCAGTACGTGTTCCAGGGTTTCCTCCATGCCGCAGTCACACGTGTCTTCCTCGCTCAGCTGGAATGACTTCAATTTACTCTTGAAGTCCCCGTGACCACTTATGAACTGTGTCGTGTAGTGGTCCGGGTTAATCCAGCGGTGTACCAGTCTTTCTTGAGGGGTCCTGAAGAATTCGTAGGTTGCTCTCCCTTTCGGCGTTGTTTCCCAGCGGGCCTTCCACTTTTGAGTGGCTTCGTGGTAGATTGTTCCTATTGTTCCTTCTGTGGGGTTCCTCTTGAATTTGTAGGCTCTTGCTCTTGCTTCGATGAGGAGATCGATGGGCAAGACCCCTGCTATTATGTGTAGTGCGTCCGTGGAAGTCGTCCTGTAGGCTTTCGTGACCTGCAGGAGCGCCATTCTCTGTGCTCGTAGAAGTTTCGTCTTGGTACTATTGTTCAGCAGGTCGCTCCAGCCAGCCGCGGCGTATGTGATTATCGGTTCAAACAACCCTTTGTACACAGTACGCATGGCTGCTTGCCCGAGTCCCCACTTCGCCTTGGCCACCCTCGCGACTGCTGAGTAGGTTTCTTGCTTTTTGAATGGTTTCCTCGGTGTGCTTGTTGATTTTGAAGCCACTCTCAAAGTAGACGCCCAGGTATCTAATAGACTGCTTCCCTCGAATACTCCTGCCGTCGATCTTGATTATTGGAGGCCTCTCGGCATCCAATTTCCCCTTTATCAGGAGCATCTCGGTTTTACTTGCCGAAAGCTCGAGCTTCTTCCTGGTGCACCAGTTCGAGACACGCGTGACCGCCTCCTGTCCCGCTTTCTGTAGTTCCACTCTGGAGTTCCCCGCAACCAGTATCACTAAGTCGTCCGCGTATGCGATCGGCTCGCACTCGGGCGCGTGCGTCGTAAGTTCGTCCAGCAGGTCATCGAATACCAGGTTCCAAAAGCTTGGACCTAATACCGAGCCCTGCGGGCATCCCTTGGTAACGGGTCTGGTGATCACATCGTTCTTACCTGCTATTTGCACGGTTCTGTCCCTAAAGTAACATCTCGTCAGCTTGTAGAGGTTGTCGGGGCATCTTCTTCTCTTTAATTCGTGCAGAACGTTGGGCCACCAGACGTTGTCGAAGGCACCCGATATGTCGAGCGCGATCGCGAGGACGTACTTCCGGTCACTCATCCGCGCCGCCTTCTCCCTTAGCTGTAGTATGGCGTCCGTAGTCGATCTTCCAGGGCGAAAGCCGTATTGCCTATCCGAGGTAAGCTCGTGGTCGTGGAATATGGTCGTCAACTTGGCAGCCATCAGCCTCTCCAGCAACTTGCCCACCATGGAGAGCAGGCAAATCGGTCTGTAGGACTTTGGGCTGCTTCTGTCTCGATCCGGTCCTTTCGGAATGGTGATCAGGTTCCCCTCCTTCCAGATTCTCTGGAAGGTCCCCCAAGCTAGGCAGGCGTTCATCGTCCTCAGGATTTCCTGGTGGAGCACCCCCCAGGCGCGCTGGATGACTTCCACCTCGATCAGGTCCGTTCCCGGACATTTCCCCCTCTTCAATCTTTTAACCGCTCCTACGAGTTCCCCAATGTTGAACTCAGCGGCATTCTCGACGTTCGGAAGGGTGTCCATTTCCCTCCTGATCTCGGCTTGCTCCACCGTGTCCGTATTTTCCTGATCTTCTGGAAGTAGGGCAGTCAGCAGCGCTTCCGCGGTTGATTGCCAGGTGGAGGTTTCTCCGTGAGGCGTCCGCAGGGTGGACACTGCTTCTTCCCTCCTGATTTTACCTAGGACCGTTTTGTACACGATGCCCCAGGGCTCCTTGTTTCCTTCCTTGGTGACGAATTCCTTGCCTGAAATATAAGAAGCCGGTATCACAGCAATCGCCGTCTGCGCGCCCCACGGTACCGCCGTTAACGACTTAACCTCAACCACGCTGGCATCCTTAATTACCAGCCCATTGACTATGTCCTGTTTCAGTTTCTCCATACTCTCACGCGGGTCGATATCCTTGATCTCCACTGATACGGTACTCTGGAGGGAGGAAACACAGACCCTGTCCCCTGTTACCTCCTTCATCTTGAGGGCGGCGTCTGCCCCTTTTACTCCCGCTTTCAATTCCACGAGGATGTCCCCGCTCCTCGTGCGTCTAACTCCCGTGCTCTCGCCTAGCGCCTTCTTTACTACCATAAGCTCATTATAGGTTTGCAGCCATTCCTCACGGACTTTCCACTTGCCATCGTCCCTTGCAGACGACTGACCTAGTTTTCGTGAAAACGCACCTTCTGCCGCAGGTGTGCGTTCCCTGTCTCGAGGTCGGAAATCCTTGGCAGCGACAGTGAGCTACTACAGCTCAGAACCTTACAGGACACCAGCCTCAAACCTCCTGATGTACATTCCTTTCAGGTTTCTGGAGGTGAACGCAAACCGCCCCACCTCCTCCATTTCTGGCATTATTTTGCTCCAAGGCCGGCGATTGTTTAGTCGACCACAACGCATTTCCAGTCTTTCTTCTTCCCCAGACCGCCGTATCGGTGGCAGTGACAAGGTCACCGCCAGCGGCTCTCACTTCCGTCAGACGTCTTCCGCCCCGACCCCGAGAGGCCATCCAATATATTGACATAGACCTAAAATATGTCCTACGGTTTCAGGTTGGGCACAGCATCGTCTGCAAACTGTATTTATTTTCCTACCTGCTCGTATCAGGACCACTTCGCTACCAAACGTGTTATTTTACAACCGAATAGCGTCAATATATCGGGGTGATTTTAGTAACTGGTTTGTTTCTACGAAGAAAACCTAAATGTACAGACCGTAGACACTAGGTGGAGATACAACATGCCCCCCCCCCTCTGAGAAACACTAAAGACAAGCACAGAAAAAATACAAAAAAATATTGGTGGATACCAAATTCATAATAAAATAAGAGAGAAAACCATCAAATCGGCAAAATTCAATTCTGCCTCCCTGTAACTTTGGTGTAAACATTGTAAATATTGTAAATTTTGTAAATAAACCTATTTAACATTCCCCCTCCCCCTCCCTCTCATCCCGATCCCTGCCCAAAGTTCCACACACACAAAAAGTAGACTACCGAAGCGTCCTGTTTTGCGGCCAAGTTTCAGGACAAAAATAACCATAAACAAGAACACACAAAAGCTCCGCTCCCCAGCGGCTTAAATCCAAAAAAAAACTCAACACAAGAACGAAAACACAAAAAATTGTAAAAACCACGACACACAATACAGTATGGCTACGTCGTACCGTCGCGTATCGGTACTTTTGCCTAACACATCTTACTCTAATTCATAGTTTATTGTGAATTTCTAAAATGTATTAAAAAACAAATCTTGGCAAAATAAACGATTATTTAAAAAAAAAGTTGTGATTAGCGCCGTTGGTTACGAACGTTCGGGACCCGGGTTCGAATCTCGGCGCCCGTAGTCCGATATTTTCTTCCACGATATAATAATTAGAAGAAAATACAGTACAGCGACATCTACAGCCAGCAACTGCAACTATCGTTCACCTCATATGTATTTTGGTTGGGCAAAAGGTACAGTGTTATTGTTGCGATCCTGTTTTACCTCCGGTGTTTGTAACCGTTATTTATTATCTGAATCTTAGCTTTCTAAATCGATGTTTGAATCAAAACGGTAGTTGCTGCCACCAGAAATTCGATTTATTTCTGTTAAGGTTATTCGGTGTATGTGGAATTAAAGAAACGCGTGGGTAAATTGTAAGGTATTGTAAGTATATATATTGTGAATAATAAAGTACAAAATGTGGAATACGATGTAAGCTGATCCAGATCCTCACGCTAGCAATGTTACCCTGAGACTAAAAGAACCGCCGAAAACCAACGTCGCACGTGTACCGCTTATGGTCTGTCATCGACGCATTCTTTTGTCTACGCGGTATCGATGACCTTCGCGCTTGAGAAACCGAAGACCAGATGTAGAGTTTTCTCAGAAGTGGCGATCACTTCAACAATTTCGATTAATTCGATTCTCGTTCATTCCTCTTGAAACAAGGCGAGAACAACTGAATCGAATTGATTCAAAAACTTGTCGTACCCTTCTAAAGCGCGGCACTATTTTGAATTTCCAAACTGTTGTATCCTTGTTACTATTCTAATTAGTTCGTATTACCGTATGGGTAGAGTTAATTAGCGCATCAATTCGACTAGTAAATAAACTTCCACGTTTTGGCTTATCCGCTATGTACAGGGGTACTAGCATACAAAGGATTAAGGTTTTTTTGAAATAAATAATATCTTCGATATCTCCTTAATTGGTGATTTATTCTATTTATTTAGTTATAAGTTAACGAACAAGATTCTGATATAAATTCTTTATGTAAGTTATAAAACTGGAATAATAGACATTTTCGTAAACTACTGAAAATAGAGTGTCAGGTTGACAGTGGAAAACAAATTTCTATTTGCTTCACGGTTAATTCTAATTTTTTCGATTTCTCTCTCTTCACCTTTTAATTTCGGCGGCGTATAAACCAACATTCTACACGTTTCTTACTGTTACGGTCTTCGTTTGTAGGATTCGTCCTTGCTTTGTCATTTAACATGAAAAAAAATTGTTTGTGACAATAATACTCTCTGTGGCAACCAATGTGGCTTTGCAAGTGTTGCCAAAAGGTGAACAGAGATTTCCGCTAACAGTGGGGGGATAAGTGCGAAAACCCGTAGGTGTCTTCAATTATCGAAGGCACTATAACCAACGCGGTTTTTCAACTTTGTCAGGTCACAGGTTAGCACAGCGAACTGTCATTTGATTGTTTAATAATCTTAAAGAATGCCCGATTTAATATACAATAATAATTCTTGATTGTTGACAATGAAAGTGAACGGAAAGTTGAGATTGTTGAAGAAGAGAATGTTACAATGACTGAGACTCTCACCTTGCTTAAATGTACTGTAGATCGCACTTTACTAAGCGATATAATTGTTCCAAGACTGATTGTATCATTCGTTAACAATCGTTTCTCAGCCAATTCTTTACCGAACTAAGAGCGACTGAATCTCAATTGGAAATTGACCGACTTCTAAATTCAAAGCTGACTTCTGCCTGACAACTGAACTGAACTCTAAGTGGCTACGCTTATTTATAACTATTATAGCGGATGAGGAGTGGATCGGTATTACGAAATAATCGAGATAGGTTGCTGCTGCAAGTATAGTCAAGTATATTTAGAATAAATAGAATAAATATAAATGTAATAAATAGAGTCGATGGACGTTTGTACAACGTATTTGTAAAGGTAAAGTAAAACGCTCGCGTATAACTCGATAATTCGTAAAATTCTGTTGATCGCAGATGATAGCTCGTGTAACTCGGATAATAATTCGATAATCGCTCGACAATAATTTCGCTCGCGATCGTGTCCGCTTATTTATACTGGTCGGGCGAGAGTCGGAGGATTTAAATTCATCTTGGAACAACGGTTGCCCTGAACGGCGACATTGCTTTTGCCTGGAGATAATCTCGCGCTAATTTCGTACGTCGAGGCGGTATCCGTGATCCCAGGCACAACAACAACAACACGAGTCGCTCTTGCTTCGCCTCGTCCTATGACTCGTGTGTCGCCACAGGTGTTAGTCCGGATCCGTGAGGCATCGATGAAGCGGGATGGCTTTAATAAATTGTAATCCTTCAACCACGCGTCATTATTCTTTTCCTTAGCCAAGTCAGCGACTTCCTGGCCCTGACTTCTTAATTTGGCCCATTGCTTAACACGTTGACGCCGGCGCCCGAATTCACTGTCTGCTTCGTGTAACGGCGGTGGCTCATGTTAGACTGTTCGACACGACAGCAACTTTTCAACATTGACCTCAATTTATAGCAAAATTTTTCTCAAAAATTAGAAGTTGGACGCGAATTCTGACCACCGCACGCAATTCTGTGAACATTTTTCTATAAGAAACGTTCACAGCGCGAATCAAAAAAGTTTTCAATTTCGTACAGGAAAAAAGAATAGTCATGCATGTCCGTCGGATAACAACGGCGCAGGTAAGGAACATGCACGACGAAAATCGTGTTAGGTTACGTAAAATGCACGGACAAAAGGTCAGCATGTATGCTAGTTACTTCCAAAAATCATAGGTGTGTTATTGTTCAAGGCGAAAATAGTAAATTAAAGTCAGATACTGTTTTTTTTTGTTTTTCTTTTTTTATAATGATTTTAAAAAGAGGATCGATCTATCCGATCAGATGGCATCCTATCATAGTTGTTTGCGCAGAACCATAAAATAGTGTAAAAAAATTGTAACGGAATTAATATGTGGGACTTGCCTCGTAAATGCGTGGTATGTACACAGAAAATGGGGTACTAAAAGTATTAAAATTTTAAAATTTCGCGAAGAAATTATTGATCACCTTTCAAGTACAGTGAAAAAAACCCATAGATAAGAAATGCGAAGTGAAAATGAAGTACTGCCCAAAAACGTTCACATTTTCTGCAGTCGTAGCAAGGACCCGCGAACAAAACATCGGTGTAAAGAAAGTTGTAAACGCATTTTTAGAATACAAGGTAGAGAGTATGCCGCGAAAAGAACTAAAAAGGTAACAACATATTGTGATCGTTGTAAGAGCCAGCCGGCATTCTGCCTAACTTGTTTTAAAAAATTGCACGAAGAAAGGAAATAATTACGTTAACCTTATAATATTGAATTGTTATGTTTTCACTACCGTGTGTCTGCTTATAATGTCGAGGTAAAATAATATAAACTTATTTTATACTACCTATTTTGTGAAATACATGTGTGACCCACCGCCGCTCCTCGGGACAGACACGTCTGACCCACCGGTGGGTCGCGCCGGCGTCAACGTGTTAATATATTCTCTTTTTAGTCTTTTGCCTATTCAATGTTCTCGTTAGTGGTCGACCAATTGATCCTCAGGGAGTTTGCGATTTTTTTTTATTTTTATCTGTGTCTGCACCGATCAAGCTAGCCGCCGTCGGATCTGTTGAACTCTTCATTTTGATCGCGCTCCTTAGGGTACCGAGCTTCACTATATATTCGAATCTCGGTAACCCTAATTCTCCATTTGCTTTTAGAGCGTAAAAGAAGCCGGTGGCATCGAACGAAGAATAGCTTTGGTTTCCTGTCTGACTTCGCTATCTAATAACTACAAGATAATTCGTCAATTCTCAAAATGGTTTTAAGGAGAGCTTCCTTATTCTTCTCAACATGCTCAAAATCTCGGGCACTACTATGTCACGATGGACGCCCTTCCGTGGCCCCAGTTTAATACCCAAGTACCTGAAGGCCTCTTCTGGGTCTATTACGGATATTTTTGCATTATCCATCTTTACTTCCGGGTCCTTTATGAACCTTTAGGAACCTTGTTTCCGTCGTTTACATTTATGCCACCGGTTCTCTTTCAATCTGAACCAGCAGCGGCTCCAGACATAAATTGAACAGCAGCGGTGACAGAGGGTCACCCCGCTTTACTCCCCTAAAGTTTTCAACCTAGATCCCAATGTTGTCTTTTGCTCCTATTATGGTTTTCTACCCTTTATACATTCCTTCTATCATTTCGATGATAGGGGTCGCAACGTCTTTTCTCGCCAGGCAAGATCTTATCGTCGAGCGGGGTATCGTATCAAAAGCCTTAAAGATATCTACAATTGTGAAGGTGCCTCTCTCCCTTTCTTCTCATGCTGTAATTTAATGCTGCGTGTAATAATTTGATATTTATTTCACATCCGCTCTCGAATGTTAAGCCTTTTTGCGATATCTCCTCTTAACCTACCACCAGGGATAGCTGAGAAAAATCGGCCTAGAATGGCCAATTTTTCACTTTATTTCCATCTTTATTAGTTTCAAGTATTAATGTGTTCCTATTTTCCTTCTTTCGGGCCCCCGCTTACGTGAATCCCATCTGAGTCTGCCGAGCAGAGCTAACTGGTCGCCGAGCCGGCAGTGACATGGCCGTACATCCACACGATAGTCCGATCAATGACTTAGAATGGTACCACGGGGGTCGAGTGTGAGCCCAGAGGGAGTAGCGACCCCTCTGCTCGACCAGTTCGGGTTCGGACTCGTGGCAGTGGCAATGGTTGATGCCAAGATGCTGGCAAGACGGTCGTTTATGGTCTGCGGATGCCCCCCCCCCCCCGCCAATCCTGAACGGTTCGTCGGCGGACGAGCAGCGTACCAACTGCTCCGGATCCGTCCTGGAGAGACGGTAGGGTTTAGAAAACGCCCCGTTCGACCCGAGATAAACGACAGCCCCTGCAGGCCTAACTAATACAGGTAGCAAGTTACTGGGTACTTTGCGCGCTGGTTGGGCGTAACCCCAACCCCTATGTTCCTAAGGGACTCGGGTTCAGTATGGCGAAAAGTCGACGCCGAGGTATGTACCAGTAAAAGATAAGACATACTAGTTGGCAACGCGTGTTGGAGTACCATTTTCTTCGATATCTTCTTGATCTGGATCTCTTTGTTCCATCCCTTCTATTGTTGCTTTTTCTGCGATAATTTTGGGGGTTTCCTGTTCCTTTTAGTTTCCCCAAGTTTCGTTCAACCGGGTGTAAATGTTCCGTAACAAAGGGAACACCTCGGTTTGATTTTTGATCTTTTTCTCGAGGCTTCGCCGCCAATCGTGAACCATTTCCATATTCGAATCGCATGTTTCTACTCCCGCTGACGCTATGACTGGCTCAAGGAGATCGCACCCACCCTCTGCTTCTAGGGTTCCCTCCTGAAGGCTCTCTTCTTCATTTGCTGTTCTTAGAGCCCTTCTTTTGCTTCTTACTTGATCAGCCGTTTTTGTCGTTAATATTTTGCACGTGCCGTTCATGCGTCGATAGCCTCCTTTGGGTCTCGAAACTCATGGGCCAAGCATCACAGAATCGACCCTCGTTGCACCGCGTGGAATCGCTAGATTTTGGAATATAGCATCTTGCGCCATGGAGCTTGGAGACGCTCCTCTCACATTTGAAACATCCCCATTGAATGCGGGTATCTACATGGTGTTTGTTAAGATCCCGCAATGTCCTCACAGACCGGACAAGCAACCTTTTCTCCCATTAATGGGATAATAACTTTAAAGCAAGTCATGTCCGGGGTCATTTTCCTTCTTTCGGGCCCCCGCTTACGTGAATCCCATCTGAGTCTGCCGAGCAGAGCTAACTGGTCGCCGAGCCGGCAGTGACATGGCCGTACATCCACACGATAGTCCGATCAATGACTTAGAATGGTACCACGGGGGTCGAGTGTGAGCCCAGAGGGAGTAGCGACCCCTCTGCTCGACCAGTTCGGGTTCGGACTCGTGGCAGTGGCAATGGTTGATGCCAAGATGCTGGCAAGACGGTCGTTTATGGTCTGCGGATGACCCCCCCCCGCCAATCCTGAACGGTTCGTCGGCGGACGAGCAGCGTACCAACTGCTCCGGATCCGTCCTGGAGAGACGGTAGGGTTTAGAAAACGCCCCGTTCGACCCGAGATAAACGACAGCCCCTGCAGGCCTAACTAATACAGGTAGCAAGGTACTGGGTACTTTGCGCGCTGGTTGGGCGTAACCCCAACCCCTATGTTCCTAGGGGACTCGGGTTCAGTATGGCGAAAAGTCGACGCCGAGGTATGTACCCGTAAAAGATAAGACATACTAGTTGGCAACGCGAGTTGGTGTACCATTTTCTTCGATATCTTCTTGATCTGGATCTCTTTGTTCCATCCCTTCTATTGTTGCTTTTTCTGCGATAATTTTGGGGGTTTCCTGTTCCTTTTAGTTTCCCCAAGTTTCGTTCAACCGGGTGTAAATGTTCCGTAACAAAGGGAACACCTCGGTTTGATTTTTGATCTTTTTCTCGAGGCTTCGCCGCCAATCGTGAACCATTTCCATATTCGAATCGCATGTTTCTACTCCCGCTGACGCTATGACTGGCTCAAGGAGATCGCACCCACCCTCTGCTTCTAGGGTTCCCTCCTGAAGGCTCTCTTCTTCATTTGCTGTTCTTAGAGCCCTTCTTTTGCTTCTTACTTGATCAGCCGTTTTTGTCGTTAATATTTTGCACGTGCCGTTCATGCGTCGATAGCCTTCTTTGGGTCTCGAAACTCATGTGCCAAGCATCACAGAATCGACCCTCGTTGCATCGCGTGGAATCGCCTAGATTTTGGAATATAGCATCTTGCGCCATGGAGCTTGGAGACGCTCCTCTCACATTTGAAACATCCCCATTGAATGCGGGTATCTACATGGTGTTTGTTAAGATCCCGCAATGTCCTCACAGACCGGACAAGCAACCTTTTCTCCCATTAATGGGATAATAACTTTAAAGCAAGTCATGTCCGGGGTCATGCGTGCTAAACCCTATCTCCCTACTGGAGGTTTCCACGGAACTCGAACGCTTATACAAAAAAGAAAACTCTTCTCGGATCTGTCGATGGCGTCTCCAGGTCATTTTCGCTTACTCCGAAGAACACATCTACGAGGGTCCGAATGGTATGCGGTTCCACTGCCGGGTTCCGGAATAGGATCCCTCCAAACACCTTAACGGAAACGAACGTTTTAAGGAAAGACGGTTGTTCGGCAAACTTTCGCACACCACCAAGTTTAGTATAATGAGGTTCTCTTCGCTCTCCTATTTCGTCCGAGTTCGCATATGCAATAAGTGGAGAGGGCACACTCCGCCCATTGTATTCCTAATATTTGTGTATGCAACGAATGATTTTTGAATTGTATTTCCTTCGTTTTACAGGCATACCAGACAAAGTACAATATTTAATTATCATTTATTATCTTTATGTTGTTATTTATTATTTTCTTTATTTGTTGCTATAAAATTTTATTTCTATTGCGATGAATAGTATTCCTGTGTGTAATGATATTATTTTTTGTTTATTTCTGTGCAATATCTGAGCATTCGAATGAACGAAAAGCCTCCATTTGGCTTGCCGTGTGGTTGAACCAGGCAGATGAGGCATAACTCAAAATCGATCTCACCATCAACTTGTAACATAGTAACTTTTGCTATTTAAGTATTTCGTCACGAATAAGCATGTACTCATCGTAAAAGTTTTTTAAGCTTTATAGACTTACTTTTCGACATGCCCCGCGAATTGCAAGTTACAGCCTGAATGAACTTGCAGGTATCTTTGCTGTCGAACTCCAGGATATTCCCGGCGAAGCTGTTTTACTGTTGAAGCTGGGAACGTCTCGCCATGAGCATGCGGCGCGCATTGAGACAGTGAAACTTAACGCTGCTTACCGCATCGTCCCATTTGTCAGTCATCTATAACACGTATTAGAAACATTTATCATAAACATTTATTGTAAACACTTTTTTACGCACAGACATGCTATACGTTTTATTATATAGAAAATTTTAAATACAAAGTCAGAATTTCTTCATATGCTCGTCCCATGTTCAGGATTTGCTTTTATCTCTTTTATGTTGCGCTGGATTGTGAGAGGAGATTAGATTTATAAAACAGCGAGAGAGATTGCTGCTGCAACCCGTCAAATATATTTGAAATAAATAAGTATTGATGTAAACATATATATGTTGGATTATCGTTAAGATTAGGGTTAGGGGCGTGTAATGAATCTTCACCGGAATTATTCATCGTTGTCGCACAATCGAGGTAACGTTTATTAACACAAGTATGGGTGTTACAAGATTGGCAAGTGGCCGTGGTAACTAGACGCTAACGACAATGACCTTAGGTTCGCTATGACGAATCCACGGCCCTCAGGATAGCAGATATACTTTGCTTCAAAATTTAAGTCGGACTTGACTTACTCCTCGCGATATAAGGATCGCTTGACTAGCTCTTCGTTGAGACGTGGATTATTCACCGATCGTACAGACACTAGGTAACTGGCTAACGAGACTTTCCGTCACGATGACGCTGCAGAGGAAGACTATGATGGGGTGTGCCTAAGGGCACGAGATCATCGGATTCGTCGAGGAAAGCCTCCACACGGAGGGTGAGGGAAATGGACGTTGCTGTTAATTGGTTAATTTCGTTGCTAGCGGGAAGCGTCGTACGTGAGGAAAGCAGATATCCCGTATCTTCCCGTATTAGGTGATAGATTTAGAGACTGTTTGTCCGTTTGAAGGACCTTAGTTAACTAAATCTTAAGATTTATAGCGTCGGCGGGGCAGCCAGCTACGCTCGTTAAGTCCTGGGATTGAAGACGACGCGTCGTCGCGAGTTCGAATCCTCGCTCTGGGATATATATTATTTGCAAAGGATGAAAAACCAAAATCTCTCTTGGAAAATAATATAAAACAGGCACAAGCAGCTCCTCCCCCTTGTGTATGTGTGTGTGTGGTGTACTTTCTGCGAGTGCTTGGTATAATAGGAGGTGCTTGGTAAAGCAATCTACAGGGCTCTCAGGGCCGACGACGAAACTCGTACTGGTCTTACCGTCCCGCCCGTGGAGGTTTTAGCCAGTAAGAATCCGGCACTACCTTCTGCCGTCCTGTGGTCCGTGGCTTCCCACAGGGCGGTGAGGTCTGTAAGGTGTCTATGAAGATTTCTTCCGCGTAAAAAAAAAAAAAAATTTTAGCCAACGACGATAGCGCGCTGAAAATGCTGGTTTTCATCCGATCGCCAGGGCTAAGCAGCGCGTGGTACGACGAAGTACTAAGATGGAAATTTCCGTGCGTCGTTGGCACCACCTGGCCGACAAGGGCGCGGCGGTGCCCGTGGACGCGCCTATATATATGAGGCGCGTGAGAGCCGCAGCGACCTCCGAAGGGGAGAATGAAGTTAGGTGCTGGACCTTCCAGCACCCGGGAGGCACCAAGCAGTCCGGTTGGGGATCCGGACGACGGCCCCTGGGAGAAGGTGAGAGAGACGTAGTACGGACGGAATAGTGTGTGCGGGGGGTCCGGTGTGTCGCCACAGCGGTTCCCGGGCATCCCTCGATCGCAATAGGGACGGTCATTGTGGAGGTTTTAGTCGGTTGGAGTCCTCCGACACTACCACGCCGCTCTTCCCCCTAGAGACGGCGGGTGTCCGTGCGGATTTCCTCCACGAGAGAAAAAAAAAACAAGATTTATAGCGGGCCCTCGGGCTAGTTGAACATGTCCTGTGGAGATGCATCGATATCTGGTAATCATCATCGTGCCCGAAGAATAGGGTCTGTGTGTGGCGAGCCACGGGGCCGTTGGAATGTTTACTGTTAAGCGTCGGTACGGCTAATTTTTTAAAGGAGAGCTATGCAATTCTATACCTCTGTTAGGTGAAACGTTCATCCCGTGACCGCGGCTACGTTCGGCGACTAGTTGTCGCCTCGAGCCCAAGCTCATTATCTCGGACAATTATAATCGGGTTAACTTATAAAGATTAAAGTGTTGGAGATTTTCCAAAGGATTCCAAAGGGAGGGCCCGGTGTCCTTTCATCTCCAACATGTATATACAAAACTAACTTCATCTATAACATATTTACATCTCGTAATCAGATAGAGCTTGCACAGCGTATTATCGATAAAGTCTCTGTGGATTATTTTTAGCACATGAAATCGACCAAGTAATAATGGAAGATCGCTAGTCCAGAAGTTTCAGATCATCGTGAATTTCCACAGTTGGATCAAGTCAGTGTATCGTTTTAATTCGAGTGGACGGATTCCATCTGTTGGCAATTTTAATCATTTAAAAATAAGTATCACACCGAATATGCTTGCCTTCGCTCAAGATCAACGCGTAATCTTACTTCTTCTTTATTTCTCTAGGAGATTCTTTCTTGACGAGAAATCTTTAAGAGAAGCTTCATCGGAATATGTTATATAAGTTCGATGCGGCTTAAACAACAGTGGCGTCCATATAGAAGTCGGCACGCAGAGGCGCCTATTACGCATATCCAAAAAGAAAGAAAGGAAAAAGGTGGAAATAGGATATCCAATGGTGTATCTGGAATATCTACGCGCAGCAATGGATGCAATGTACCCTGCATCTGATTACGATACGCAAATCAGATTTTTTCCCCAGAGGGCGGTTGAGCTACGATCCACGGTTCCTTTGAGACTCTTTATCCTTGCGATGAGTAGAATGAGATGTAATAAAAAAGTTTTACCTTTTATTGCAAGATAAGAGTCAATTTTGCAACTGTCCTTTTTGCAAATCTCTAGCGATTCAGAGATGCAGAATCACCGTCATGACAAATATCTTTTTCACAATTTTTATTTGTATACGTAATATTTCGGTATAAATACTTATTTAATTCAGATATTTCATTTGTTATTTCAACTTTTATTAAACTTTTCGTTGTCATTCGGAAACTTCACTAAATTATTTGAAAAAGTATAGTCTTTCAATAGTATAATCTTATAGTATAACAGTATAATCTGGCTTAGAAAGATAGCTAATCTTTTTCGATCTTCAAAGCTATGAAGAGCAAATAAGTACTTAAAAGCGCGTAAAATATAGTTCAAAGTAAACATAATAAATATATATTTCTAGAGGATTTTAATTTTTTTAATTCTTTAACTGAAGATTTTCTTTGCCACTAGATCTAATTTATAAAATTAATGGTTTATAAACGTTGAAGTAATAATATATAACGTTCCATTAAATATAAAATTTATGTGTAACAGAATAACGAATATTCTCTTATACATCTGAAACTGGAATGAATTCGTCTTATTGCATATTCATTCATTCAACACATACGCAACGCGCTAGTCTCATGGCGTTTTCCTTTTGTCTTTCTCTCTTTCATTTTCCACTCGTACAATACAGATGTACACACGTCTATTTTCTAACAATAAAGTTGGAAATACGTATCGTGTTGAAGAAGAAAAAAAAAGAGAAATAAGAAGCGCGCGATTTTATATATTTTTCGGATACATAGATTCCATTATACAATTAATATTTATCTTCGCACGCGTAAATCATTCAATGTTCTCCGTATTGAAAATGTTTTAGAAATATGGATTGATGTTGAGATGTATGGATGTACTATGCTACACGCATTATACCTAGGCATATAATTACTCGCGTACATGTTTAGGCACAAGTACTGTTGCTCTTCTCTAAATAGATTCTATTCTGGAAATCAACTTCCTCTCAAGCAATACGCTTAGTTAGTCTATATCACCGTGCAAAAGCGGACGCTCCTTGTTTTAAATAACAAAGCAGTTCATCGCGTCGTGTGTTGTACAATTTTTTAAGTTACTTTTTCGACTAAATGTATATTTGTTTCAATTGTTTTTAAATAGCTACATTTCTAATACTAATACTTTTTCAACCCCACATAATTTAATATTACCTCTTTTTTTCAGAATTTAATGAAACGCTTCGTACTTTTAATTTATAAGAGAATATGTGTAAACTAAACTTCTATTTAAATTTTATGTTATATAAAACTTATTATAAAAGTACATAACAGTTATAAGTGAATGAAATTTTATAAATGAAAGAAGATATTTAAAAAATTTTTGTTCCAATCCTTACGAATAAAAAGTTATTTGTGGTAAGTTTCGAGATCTCAAACTTTTTTCTTCCTTTATTTCTTTTTTTCAATAGGGTGATGCATTTAATTGCACGGTTAATCACAATACCGTGTGTTTCATTAAATTTTGTACATTTTTATATTCAAAATACATTTCTTTTATATTCATATCCCATTTCTAACGACTTTGTATTAATAAATTTTTGTATAATTAAATCATATTTTTCGTTCATCTATTTTTTACACTATATATTTTAATCGCCTAATTAACAGTATTATACGTGGATATGTAACTTAATCAAACTGTGATGAAAATGAAAAGCATCAATTATTTGTATGAAAAATTTGTTTTACTTGCAATGTTAAATTTTTTTCTTTGGTCATAGTATGTATTAAATGTATCATACTAATTTGAAATATTACTGGAATTCCTATATTTTCAAATTATTATTTAATAACGAGAGTTTATAATTTAATTATTTAAATCTGTTACTATAAATAAAAAATGTTAGCACATAAAATAATATTAAAATAATTAAGAACATGTGAATCATTTTTACCACAACGTATGTAATATATGGATTTTTGTAAATGAGATTGTTACAAGTTTTAACAATGGAATCTCAGACTACTTGTGCAATTTGCGGGAAAAATGCAATTCATAAATGTAGTGCCTGTGGAAATGTTTATTACTGCAGTAAGCAACATCAGAAAGAGGATTGGAGGAATCACGCAAAAGCTTGTAAAAGTTTTAAGGTTAGTAGTTTTCGTACTAATCTAATATTTTCTAGCCTATGGATTCAAGTATATAATTATAGTATATTAAGTTTAGTCTTAGTTCTTAGGAGAAAGAGCAAGATTACTTTAACGGAATCAAATTTACTATGCCTTGTAAAATTGTTCCTTATGCGTTATAAAGTTTGTACACTTTACACTACACACAACGATTAGAACATGGTTTTTGATTTAAGTATGGTTTTCATCGGCTAAAGTCAATGCGTTATTTTGGTTAAGGTTACCTTATTTATAAGGTTAGAACCTTAGCCGGAGTTTGAAAGAAATTCGAGTTCCAGTGCTGCCTGAAGTAGTTGTTAGGTAAAGTATAAAATTCAAGACTACTCACAATTTTGGAACGAAACTATCGTAATTTGGGGTACAAGAAATTGTTGCGAAAAATCTGGAATGGATTTATCACATAGTTGTAGAGAAATTGTTAACAAAAGCCGATGCATTTTAACACAGTGACGCGTGGCGGATCTAAGAAAAGAGGCTCTTAGTTCTTTTTCTTCTGAAACAGGAAAGCTATATCCAAGAACCGTACCAAAATTGGCATCAAATTATATCGAAATATGACAGTGTATTTATTAATTTCTGTAAAACTGTCCTATGAATGTAATAACCTTTTCTTAAATGCTAATCAAGAGATATAGGTTTACGTGCAAATTTTTCAGAAGCTACGCAGTGCAACTGATGTGGCAACATCGCACGATATGTTTAGACGTTTGAATAGCGTGCGACGATATTCAGTGAAACGTACCAATTCCTTGTTGAAGCTAATTATATACAAAGGATAGTTTGATATAAATATAATGTACAATTGTTTCAAATTTATATTAAGTCTGAGTCGTATTAATTATCCGAAATTTGAAGATAAGACATTAAATAATTAAATAGTTCTGATTTTAATTTATTTATTGCTCCTGTATGATTTTCTCAAGTTTAACCAATTTTCTTTTACAATTATTAATTTTGGAACTAAAATGTCAGAATTTTACTAAATTTTTAACGACATTACGTATCTTAAACAAATTTTTATTATCATATTTTTAACAATGATACTGTTGTAAAATTACAAAGTATATATACGAGTATGTAACATTCGATCTTAATAATGAAATAAATGTATAGGAACACTTAGATTACACTTAGAATTGATATCACAACAGTTTCACATTTATTTAATACGTGATTTACAAGATCTTCGTCGATATACATTTGCACGTGTCTCAGCACTCTCTTTGTCTCACCATCTTCTATACCACACTCCTAAAGGAATAGAGACGCTGTGCACGCACATACTTTCACACACTCATATTCATATATGTGTGTCACTACTATGCGGCTAATCTAGTCTAGCACACAAAATTACACACATGTAAATAAAATCATAAAAAATATAACATAGAAAAAAAACGAAGCTGGCACCCCGCTGGGGGTAGCCGCCCACATGCTATATTATTTTTTATTTATATTTTTTTTTTCTTTCTTCGCCAACAAGATATAACACTTTACCAAATGTCCGCAAGGACAAATTGTAAAATAACCAAAATAAAATAAAAAAAAAAAAAACATGTAAATAAAAATATATCATGTGCCTTTGTCAGAAGTGCTAGTAATTAAATACGTTCAAACTCCATTTTCTTGAAAGTGGAGCGTGGGACCGTTTTTTAATTATTTTCAAGCATATAATGATCTCGTGTTGATTGTTTACCTAATCGGCACTTACAATTAACCAAGTTAAGTGTGCTTAAGTATACTTGACAATGTTTGAAATTCAATTTTCTCAGGAACGAAGCATCGTATGAAAAAATTTTACTTTATATTTTCGACTTATTCTTTCGTGTAGAATCAACCCGTGTCCCGTCGTACTGCGATTTCCGACCCACCCTGTAGACGACCGGCAACTAATCGTGTCATGTGCGTTGTTACGGCCGCACAATTATAGGCAAAATTCACCGATAGTTTTTTGCGAGTATCTCGGGAGTTATCGACCGATATTTACATATACAGGAGAAAGTTATGCAAAATGTGGATCTTTATAATAGATTCAAAAATCATCAAAATTTGTCTTTTCTTTCATACCTCGGAATCCAAAGCCGAGATGCGGTAAAAATAAAAATGAGTGCAAAATATTACATAATTATTATATTATATTATAACCCAAATATTCAATCAATTATTTGTATATAATTTGTTGTTTGTAAGAATATTTAAACAATGTTCTGCCTCGAATCAAATTCAAATATCCTATCATCCGGCTTAGATAACTTTATCTAACTTTGCGAGTCCTGTAATTCGCTATTCGCTAATATGCCTCTAGAGACAAAGGTACTATATTGGGGTGAAGACACTCGTCGGATGATGCCTGTTAATTACTAGATGAGTGTTATAAATGAATGTTTTACAAATAAATTTTTTAAGGGAACTGACACGGAATTGGCATAGGTGTGCTTAAAAGCTTATGAAAAACCTCGTGCGAAAAACCGTTCTAAATCTCTATTTGAAAAATCTCCTTAGTGTAATTAAAAAGACCTGAATTGTTAGACGTGTTCGTCTCTTTATATCAGATAGCAAGTGTGGACGTTTATTTAATTAACAAATCAATTAGCGATCTTACCTTTCTGGATAGTTCGTGTGATTCACGAATAACTGCCCACAAAGGAGGTGAATTAGGTTCAAGGAAGAATTCCGTTCTTTAATTGCCGATATATGCGTGTGCCAGGCATGAACACATCTCAGAACGAAGCAGACGAATAAGTTACAATACCAATTTGAGTAAAGGAATAAATACACGATCATTCAACAAATGTACGAAATACCCAATAAAATGAATCGCACACTAGAGAATAAGTAATGCTGGTCAGCACTTCTAAAGCCTTCGATAGTGTATGATATGTAAGATTGTGTTACAAACCATTAGGGCATGTTTCCATAAGAAAATATAGACGGACATAAACGTAAAAGTTTTCTAAAAAAAGTGTCTTAAGAGTAATTTTATATACGCTATACATAGTCGGTATCTCAACATTCATGGACATTAAAGTGTTTTTGTTTGCTGATAATACTAGCTTTACCAGATGCACATTCAGTTTCGTAAATAACAAATGTGATATTCCAACAGTGTATGAAAATGAGGGTAATAAAAGGCATAATGTTATCCAAAGTAAATATAACTACATCGTAGAGATACGAGAGACGAAACTTTACGAAACTCGGACTAGTAGAAGATTATACAAGAAATATGAAATTGATCTAATGAAATAGTATTATACTGTAATCATGGCGTAATAGCGTCTCAATGAACGTTGCCATTCGCGTGCTACCAATCTTAATTATTACACCACTTTGGGCAAATTGCAAAGAAACGTTCAAAATTAATTACGTACCTCGTTTTACAGTTAGCAGAAGATTCCTTATTGGGTCGTCATTGTATAGCCACACGAAATATCAAAATTGGGGAAATCGTTTTGAAAGATGATCAACCTCTGATAGCAGGTCCTATGTATAATTGCGCTCCTGTGTGCCTTCGCTGTTACACGGTCTTGAACGAAACCATAGCAGTAGCTTGTGAAAAATGTGGTTGGCCTCTTTGTCAAGATTGCAAAGACCATGGATTAGAGTGTAATTTTTCTTCTTCTCGCAGAGATCATAAGGTAATTACACTACTTCATTGTTAAGATAACCTAACTACTTTTATTTTTGTAAGCTAAACACGAATTTGCAAACCGTTTCTTCCCATACTCACACTTTTTGAAACTACCAGTTTTTTAAAATCGTCAACATTCTGAACAACTTTTTCCTATATATAACAGCAGCTCGGCTTTAACTTCCGAAATATTTGTAAGAAACTGCAGATATTACTACATTGAATCCTGCCTGTACAACTATACGTCAACATGATGCGACCGTTTATCTACTATTTCTATAAATACATCACGGCGGCCTGCAAACAATCTTTATAATCAGGAATTTTCAACCGATTAAGAATATAGTCACTACGGTTCCATCGCTCTCTCTCTCTCTCTCACACGGACTACATTCTCTCGACTACGCTAGCGACACTATCTCGACAGCGCAATACGCACTCCCTGACTTCTCGATTCACACTGCCTGGCTTCTCAACTAACACTGACTGTTAATTTGTCTTTCCGCCTTCGCATCCCTTTGTCTTTTGTCTTAGCCCCACCACGCACGTGTTCCACAACCGCTCGTGGCCAGAGTCACGCAAGCCCTTTCCACGAAACTATTCGATTGAAGAACAGACGATACATTATTGGGCCTGTCGGCACTTTGATTTTCTCGCAACATTGTTTATAGTTCGTCCGATATCTCTTAGGTCTTTCGTCCACGAGATTATGATATATGATTTGGAAAGTGATTTCTGTGGAGGCCTTGATGAAAGAATAGATGGAAAGGATAACATTTTCATGAATCAGGCATCCGGAATATGTTTAACACGCTAATACCAAATTAATGTTGTTACGCCACGAGGCTTACTATAGAACGTATTCCTAATCGTCGCTCGCGGTACTACAGATCGTCTTATATTACCGACGAAATGTATACAATGTAGCGGCAAGCACATATTTGTCACCAAGCGTCGAGTTCTAGAAACGTCGATTTCGGTTCGTTATTTTATCCACGCAAAGAAGGTGGCATACGTGATGGTCACGTAAAATCACAAGTCACAACTCAGATTATAAAAAATATGAAAACGTTGAGCCGAAACATAACTATTAACTTTTTTTTTATCGCAATTTATTATGCACTTAATAATTACAATTTAGTATATACTGAATTGGCACGTATAAATTACACTTTACATAGATCTAAGGGTAGAAACGCGGTAAAAAGATGTTGACTGTTCGAAAGTTAGAGAATCAGTAAAGTTTAGTGACGATGTTGTAGCGGAAGAAAGCTAGTGATGGGTGGGTCTAAGGACACGAAAAGAGCTGATTTGTATCTTCCCGTAGTAGGCAAAAAAATAAAGAACGCTTGTTTTTGGCTTGAAGAACCTTAACTATGAAAATGGTTTTATACTGGGTCCTCCCTGCTATTCAAAATCTACACTGCAGACTTACCAACTTCGACAGATATAACCACAGCGACGTTTGCTGACGACACAGCCTTATTAGCCTCTCACTCAGACCCGACAATTGCCTCCTTTACTCTCTAGCGAGGTCTCGACTCTATGGTATGGAAGAGTGGTTCCACAAATGGCGCTTCAAAGTCAACGAAAACAAATCCAGCCACGTAACTTTCACGCTACGAAAACAAACTTGCCCTCAGGTGACGATAAACAACATACCTATTCCGGATAAAGAGTCAGTCAGATATTTGGGCATGACCCTGGACAGAAGATTGACATGAAAACAACATATCTGAGATAAAACCAAAGAAATCGAAGCAAAATTTAAAAAATTCTACCGGCTCATCGGCCGACGTTCCAACTTGAACACGCAAAGTAAAATTACACTATACAAAGCCATATTAAAACCTGTTTGGACCTATGGAATCCAACTATGGGGAAGAGCGAGTAATTCCAACATAGAAATTCTTCAACGATTCCAATCGAAAATCTTAAGATCCCTAATAGACATACCTTGGTACATCACCAACGAAACGATACATCACGACCTCGAGATACCCACGGTCAAAGAAGAAATATCCAAATTCAGCAATAGATACAGCACAAGAGTTAACAACCACCAAAACCTTCTAATTACTCAACTACTCGACACGTCGGAACAGATCCGCAGGCTAAAAAGACATTACACCTTAGACCAAAGCACTAGATTCAAATAGAATCAAACATATTATAAACACTTATTAATCATGTCATAGTACCGCGTCAGATAAATTTACTTAAAATTCTCTAACGAGAATTGTTTGTAAAATAAACGCAAATGAAAAAAAAAATGCTGGGTCCTTAAGAATATCGATGGTACGCGGCAAGGATGTGTAGACATCTAGTTGTCATCTCGCTCTCGGCGTGCGGCTTGGTCCCTGATGTGCTTTATGTTACATGATCATAGGCGCGAACGGTGGCGTGACCCGAGCGTAGTGCGGGTCGTTTCCCAGAGAAGAGAAAGTAAAGATCGAAGGGCAATCAGTTTCGTTTGAAGATTCAAACGGCATACATCGAGAAGTTCTGACGAATAAAACTAAAGTCGCTTAGTCTAACGAATTCATCGAAAGATATCATAGTCGGGTGATACTTTCTGTTAGATTATTGCTATTTCTTACGTCAGAAGAAACTTTATAGCTATTTTTATCGGTAGATGTATGAACGAGATTTATTAACAATATATACTGATATAATAATGTAATGTTTCAGGTATCTATAACTGAATTTGGCCACCCACATCCAAGTTATCAATGTATAACTGTCATAAGAGCATTAGCATCGAAGGATATTAATTTGGAATCTTATAAGAAATTACTATCGCTCGAAGGTCATTGCGATCAAATAAATTCCCATGAGCTGTCAAACACTGTTCGCTTTATTAAAAGATTTTTCAAAACAGATGATATATCGGAGGAGGAAATGACAAAAATCGTCGGCATCTTGCAGGTAGAAATTCAATCAATATTTTAAAACTGCGTTATAAATATTAAGACGAATAGAAATGTCACATATTCAATAAATATTCTCGAAAAGTATGTTTCCGTAACGTACAGTATTCCCAGATACAGTTAATACAAAAGGTATTTGTACAGAGTTTAACTTTAACAAAATTATAGTAGAACATTTAATACACGTTTGTAATACATTTCGTAGAGCGTTTAGTAACTAAATTTTAACAAATAGAAATTGTATATGTATTCCTAGAAACCTCCAAACTGATTTTCAGAAAATAAGCTTTTTCGCAAAATAATTTTCTATCTCTGTTGTTCAACTATTAATAAGTATCTAGGAAAATAAATATCTACGCGTAATAAATATTTTTACAGTTACCGCTTCACAGCATAAAAGACAATCTACATCAAAGTGTAGAGAAAATAGGTTTGGAAGACGAACAATGTTCGCGAACACTTAAAATACCTCCACAATTCCCAGATATAAATATTATTGGAAATATATGGGACCACCTAAAACGCAAAATACAGAGTCACTATATTTCGTCTGGAAATGATTCAATGAGAACATTTTTATAAGAACGGAAAAATATTTTAAGTAGGAACTTTGTCAATTTGATAAATAGAATTCCACGGCAGTTTCAAGTCATAATAAAATCAAAAGGAATCTGTCAAGTACTAAAGTAATTATATTTGTTTTAATAGTTTTATCCCTTAAACTCTAACTGTACGAATAATTATTACGCATATATTTTTACCATTTATTAGATATTTGTTAATATTTTCACGGAGGACATAGATATGCCAGCTTTATTTTGTGAAAATTATTCTGCAGACTTGTAAGAATGCGTATATAACTTTTAGTTGTTAAGATTTTATTAATGAACAATGTTCTACAAAATTTTTGTTGAAATTAGTTATTGTACGAATACTTTCTACGCCGACTGCGTGTGTGTTTACAACGACAAAAGCCGTTTAACGCAATTAGCGGTTTCTGCGGATTCGGACACCGCACAATCTTAATTTCCAAGCTCTATATTTTTAGCATACGTACAAAGTACATAACTGATACGGTTACAATGTAGTACAATAGCACCTCCTATAACGCGAGATATACGTTCCGTTACGAATTCAAAAGATATAATTAAATAAATATGTAGTCTTTTCTTAATGTGACAAAATAATATGTGTCCCACAATAATAACTGTTCACAATACCAACTGTAAACAACTCCTTATCGCACAAGAGTTAATGCAAAACCGTGTGTCGAGTCAATTCAAAGACTTACGTATTTTCATATTAGAAAAGAGTCGTTTCCTGCAGCTTCTTAATCGCATTATATGGGAGCAGTAGCGTAATTTTTAGTCCGCGTTAGAGAAGCGACGTGTTATACGGAGTCCGACTGTATATTATTTTCAATCAGCATTCTTTTAATTATCTTGATCAAATATAAACATATCGTACATTCTATCGGTTTAAAAATAAACCTGAAAAAGTATGAATGACAAACACTTAAATTACAGGTTAATGGACATGAAGTTCCGCTTACTGATCCACCATACGTAGCAGTTTACGAACTGACATCATTACTTGAGCATAACTGTAAAGCAAATTGCTCGAAAAGTTTCACCGATACCGGAGGGCTGATTATTCATGCTGCAGTACCTATTGCAAAAGGTGACTACATTATATATATATATATATATTCTATAAAGTATAGTAATATACAGGGTGTTCGGTTACAGGTGTAAAACAATTTAAGGGGTGACTTTTGAAGAAAAGTAAAGATGGAAATTAAGAATAAAGAAATTGCGTTTTCGATTTTGTTTTTTAATTATTGTCAGTTAAAATTAGTTAAAATGTCCCTGTGCGCATGCAAACCATCTCACATGCACGAGAATAGGTCAGCTTGAGCTGCAGACTGCACAGCGATCCTCAAATCGAACGATACGTGGGCAGCAGCTTACCCGGTACAAGTCGTAGAGAAGATTATGACATTCGAAGACGTAAACTATTCCGCGCAACATTTTGTGAAAAAAATCGTAGATTAAAAGTATTATACCTGTCTACTAATTAAAATTCATAACAACGTAAAACTCATGAAATTTTCAAGTAGAAAAGATTAATATCTCCTCTAATCATTTGTCTTCATAAATAATTAATAAATGATAACACGTATAAACAATGTTTATTGTTGTTATTACATGTTACACAGAAAAACTATACACGCACCGCAAGTGTCCAGACTGTACATAGAAAAATTGTAACGAAAATAGCAATCGTTTTATATTACAGTATGTGTTCGATATATGCTTCATTTTCTTGGAAACGAAATACACAATAAGCACGGCACATACAACACACACTGTATACACTACACACATCACACACTCAAATCACTCGCGTTGAAACTAAAAAAAGATTCAAAAAATTAAAATATCTACAGCGGTATAACTTAAACCTATGTTAAATCTACAATTAACTCCAGCTTTATGTTTATACAATTCTCCTAACAAAATCACTACAACATGTTACATAACAAGGGAGCGGTGAAAATTTCGTACACAAAAAAGTTTACGATATGTATTCTTTGCCAACACTTTCGTTTTCTTTGTATAATTTTCTCGAAATTAACCAGTGTCATACACTATAGCTGAAGTGCTCCTTTCAAAAGTATCGTTGGGTATACCTACTGAGAAAACGAACAAGCTGCTCATCAGAAACTTAAAAGAGTTATTCAACGCAATAACTATAATTTTTCATTGAGCTATGCAATTCTATACTTCTGTTAGGTGGAACGTTCATCCCGCGACCGCGGCTACGCTCGGCGACCGGTTGTCGCCTCGAGCCTAAGCTCATTATCTCAAGTTTCGAACAATTGTGTTTGGATTATTTTGTAAATGCTACAGTATTAGGGTTTTCCAAGTAATTCCAACGGGGGGAGGGAGCGGTGTTCCTTCATCTTCGACATATATATCGGAATAGAGAGAGCAAACGCGTAGATGAGGTAGAAATTCTTTATTCAGAAATGTTAGAAATTAGGATTTCCAATGGTTTCTATTCGATATGATAATGTATTGATAGATGGATTAATTACAGTAGATTAAACAGAAAACGATGATTATTTAACGTGAACTTAATGCTGTAGTGTGATACGACAATTCTCGATTAACGACTTTCGACTCTAGACTTTCCTAACCCCGGTGGCTAACTGAACATCAATGGCTGCGGTGCTGAAATATATTGATAGCCGTTAGACTTATTGAAGTTTTCCGACCCTTTCGGCTTGTCGGCATTTGCGCTTTATCATCGACATTGTCTGTATGTCGGCGATCTTTCCGCGGTACTATAACAGAGACCAAAGAAGCCGCTGTAAAGAGGATCGTTGTGTCAAAAACTAAACACTAGAGATGTAGAGTTTTCCTAGAAGTGAGATTCACTTCAACAATTTGTATAATTACACATTACTCCACAAAACGACTTTTTTATTCTTGATTTTCATCTTATTTTAGCTTTAATAATCACCCCTTAAATTTTGTACATCTGTAGTCGAACACCCTGCATATAACTCGTTGTTCAGAAGAAGGCACTTGGAACGAATGTAGCTTTCATTTTTGTTGTTCTGAATAACCCCAATCATAAAAATAGATATGCGTGTCGGCTAAAAACTTTATATCTACGAGTAAAACCATACGGCATCGTGTGATGGTGGGAGAGTTAGCGGAGTAATGCTCTTGCTGCTCTGCAGTCTCAAATATCATTTTCTGTCCAACAAATAGTACGGCATATTCCAGTCTTTTGTGCAAAACGGTGTTGGCATATCCTATGACTAAAAATAAGGGAAAAAATGTTGTGTAAATGCTTTTCTAAAAAGTTACAAACGCGAAATAACCGACTAATTTTTCGTTCGATAAAAGATATAGATTGACGATTTTTCTATCAATCTTATTTGTTCCAGTCGAAATGCAAAAAAAGTAAACTCGTTACATTACAAACTTCTCGTTGATTTCTTTATATTGATTCCTGGCGTGCATTAAGTCTTATTACATAAATTTCTTCGTTTACAATTGCCCGCAATCAAAAATCTGTTTGAACCAATGAATTACTCGACGTTGTTGAAGCGCGACATTGTTGATACTCGTTGCCTATTATATTTTAACGAAAACTTCGCTAATCTCGTATCACCATTACAACTTTTTAATAAAAAGTTTATAAGCCTATGTTTATATGATTCTTTTATTCTTAATTATGGAATATGCTGGCAATGTTTTACGACGAGTGACTAGAATACTCTATATTACACGTGTGCATAAGTTTGTTGAACATTTCGGCTCTGCTTAACGAGTAATGTGTTATTGAACGTTTTGTCTGTCATTCGGACAAATGTGTATGACGAGGCGAACCGGTTGACGTCTATATAAACATTTTGTAGTGTAAAGTTAAATTGCTTATCATTTATCCATTTATTTCTATATATTAGCCTTTGATATTTACAAATAATTTTATATCACATATTTATAAATGACCTGTATATATACATATAGAAGCATTATTATGGCTAAGAACACGCAAAGCAATTTTTAAAGAAGTAGTAGGCTCTTTTAACTGTTTCTTAACTGTACACACAGGGTAGTTTTATAGAAATTTTATAGAAATTAGTCACAGTACTTGTTACGTCGGCCGTAATCACATCGCGGACGGGATGGCAGCCAGATGTCCGCACATCCTTATCGCAGATTCTCTCTTCCTCTCTTTCTAAGTAAGACAATAAGTAATTTAAAATATTAGCTTTTGTTACAGCCATTCTTCAAAACATAAACGCATCATCAACTATGTGGACATCTGTATATGTTACAATAGAAATTTGCTGATAATTGGATCGAGTCTTTTTATGCAAATTCATCTTTTTGAGAATATAGATAGGGGGAAACTTCGGTAGAAAATTCTTTTATCACACTATACGCACTTTGTGTGATTTTGCACTGTAAAATTTCCTACGAATACGTAATATCGACATCTATTAATAATATTTAATATACGGTATGAAGGTAGCCGGAACCACTTCGATCACTCTGTATGTCATGATTTTAGTGACAAATTTTTCAGATATAAGTTGAATGGTTTCAGGATACACAGAAAGTTTTGTTTTTTGCGAACTGCTCGAATTCAAATTACTATTTTTAGAGTTATCGCAGTGGCTTCAGTTATGCCATTGCAAACAATCGAAATTGCGGTTTCTTTTAAACTAACGGTTTTTTGTATGAATAGGTTAATTCTTTTTTATATAGAGTTATGAATTGGATCGACTAACATAATAAAAAGTATATGATTTCATTTAAAAAGACAGATCTGACCTTCGTATGTATTTTACACAATCTCTTACAAAGACACTAATCGCGTCAAATTCTATCCTCCTTGAAACCATTCAACTTTTATCTGAAATACTTTTCACTACAATAGTGAAGATGCAGTGAGCGAAGTGGTTCCAGCTATATGCTCTGTTCGTGTATGTATATACGTACATTTATGCTAAAGAAATGTTTCTTGTGTGTACTTGTGCCTCCCATGGGTGAAAATAAATCAACGGTGTAAAGGATAAAAGCGCTTAGGATGGTAGAATTGAAAATTTTTGTGCGAGATTAAGAAATTGCGTGTCTTTTTCTGTAAGCAATTCAGCTAGCGAGTATAAGGTGATGTGACCAATTGGTGAAAAATCGTGTCGAATAAATTGTCTGTTCTTAGCCTAAATCTTGTAGATAAATGCAACTGTATGAATTTGTATGAAATATTTTAGGAGACCACATTTCTATATGTTATACGGATCCATTGTGGGGTACTGCGAACAGAAGACACCATCTTCTTAAAACAAAATTTTTTGAATGTACTTGTGATCGATGCAAGGATCCCACAGAATTTGGAACAATGTTTAATGCTTTAAAGTGCAATCGAACGTAAGTTAAGTTAAAAATTATGTCTTATAAAAATTATTACGAAAACGAAGAATGGATTACCATAAATAAAAATATTTTCCCATTTTACAATATTGTACAGAACTGATGCAAGTACAGTAGAGTCTTCTTCATCCGAATTTATGTGGCGGATGATGAATGGGTCGGTATAACGAAACGACGAGAATGATTGCTGCTGCAACCGTCAAATGTATTTAGAATAAATAATTAAATAAGTTCGATACCGTCGATAGACGTTCGTACAAAGTGTTTAACAAATAAAATAGCCCGCTCGCGGATAACTTGATAATAACTCGGTATACACTCGATAATCGCTCACAATTGATTATTGGCAATTGCTTCGCTCGCGATCGTGTCCGCTTATTTATACTGGTCGGGGAGAGTCGAAAGATTGAAATTCGACTTGGAACGACGGTTGCCCTCAACGGCGACATTGTTTTTGCCTGGAGATAATCTCGCGCTAATTTCGTACGTCGAGACGGTATCCGTGATCCAAGGCACAACAACAACACGAGTCGCTCTCGCTTCGCCTCGTCCTATGACTCATGTGTCGCCACATTTATAAACAGACATACTGTTCGGATAGTGGAATTTTCTGATAATATGGTACAACAATCACTATTCTCGTGTGAAATTTCATTTATTTCAAATACAAATTAAGATTAATCGATAGCTTCTCTAAATATTGAATATCCGTATCTTTTTGGCTGCCAAGTCACGTAATTCTTTCAACATAAGTAATTACTCCGCAGCGGGAGACTTCAATGCAAAGCACACGCTATGGAGCTCAAGAGTTAACACATCTCGAGGTAGAACACTAGAAAAATATACTAGAACTAGTAATCTCAATATATTATTCATAGGAAGATCAACGTATTGGCCGACAGATCTAAACAAAATTCCTGACTTGCTTAATTTTGCAGGTATAAAAGGAGTAAATGCAAACAAATTAAAAGTAACACCCAGTCTGGAGCTTAGCTTCGATCATACACCGATAATAATAGAATACACAAGCAAACCAATACTTTATAACAAATCAGAGTCGCTTTACAATAAAAGCCCCAAATGGCAAACATTTAACACGTTCTTCGCCCAGCGTGATTTGGCTAAGTTTCCTGCGGGGCTCAAATCCGGCCGCCGGTACGCACAATGTAAATAAAGCAACAAGCAGAAATTCATCGTTTATCGCCTTCGATTCATTGTTTATCGTCCTTCGATTCTTTGTAAAGAAAAGATTATTTATTTGTGAAATGGAGAAAGCGATAAGCTTTCCAGCTAGAGTATTCCGAGGGATCTCATGGCAGATGTCTCGGATCTCATGGCAGATGTCTCGGATCTTTCATTTAGTCGAGAAGCATACTTGTCAGACGTACATCGGTGATTCTTTCACCCTCAAAATGTTCGGCAAACAGCGTGAAAATATATTTGAAAGTGAGGAGAGTAGCGATGACGGAATCTATAACTATTGTTCGAAGTACCCAACCTAACCCCAAATGTGTTTGGAATGTTTTAACGAATACCATACGATATAGGATAATGTAATATATTATCTAGAATATAAATTAATAAAAGGTATGGTGTAATGTGTTTTTAATATTTTTATATTGTATATTCTATATATAACGTCGTATATTTAATTAATTGGAACAAGAAGAGTCACGGGGCTCCCACGGAAGTATACCCGTCGCATAGATATGTGCGACGTGGCGACGAACATGTTAAAGAACTAATCAAGACCGAAATCAACTGCAATATTCCACTAAAAACATCCGAACGCATCGAACAGGCAGTAACAACATTGACAGAAGTCATACAAGAAGCAGCATGGGTAACTATTATTTATAAACCAAACAAAACCAAACATCCTTGACAAAATCAGAGAAAAAAGGAAAGCGAAAGAAAAATGGCAAAAACATAGAATACAAAAAAGTGAAAGCAAAAAACATCTAAACAAATTCGCAAAGGAAAATTCGCAAAGCCCAGAAGCAACGAAGAGCTAGCTGCAGAATTCTACAACCATCTTTGTAACGCATTTACTCCATATAGAAACGATATTAAACACCACCTACACAGTCAAGTTAGTAAAGAACACATACAAGCAACTACCGTTACCGTACAAACTAGCAGCAACCGTCTACAGCTGTCAGCAGTATATGCACCACCGCGACACAAAATTACAACACAAATGTGGGAAGAATACTTCCAACAACTAGGCGACAAGTTTATCGCAGCAGGAGACTACAACTCAAAGCACACAACATGGGGATCAAGAATCACTACACCTCGAGGCAGAACCCTGGAAAAACACATCAGGAAAAACAATCTCAATATATTATCCACAGGAAGACCGACATACTGGCCGACAGACCTGAGCAAAATCCCTGACCTACTCGACTTTGCAGTCACAAAGGGATTAAACGGAAATAAAATAAATATAGCATCCAGCCTCGAGCTTAGCTCCGACCATACACCCATAATAATAACATACAGAAACAAGCCAATACTCTACAACAATTCAGAGACGCTATGCAACAAATCCACTAATTGGCAAACCTTCAAAGAAATAATCGAGAGCAAAATCAACTGCAACATCCCACTGAAAACGCCCCAACACATCGAACAAGCTGTAACAACACTTACAGAAACTATACAAGAGGCAGCACGGGCAACCACAAAACCAGAAACTACCACTAGACAAACAAAACAAATCCCATCTGACATCCTCGAAAAAATTAGAGATAAAAGAAAAGCGAAAGCAAAATGGCAAAAACATAGAACAAAAGAAAACAAAAAACACCTAAACAAACTTGCAAAGGAAATAAAAAACAAAATAAAAGAGCACAACAACAACGAATTCACAAAGTTCATAGAGTCACTATCTGCACACGAGAACTACAACTACTCACTATGGAAAGCCACAAAAAAAATAAAGAAGGCGATAAAACCAGCCCCAGCAATCAGAAAAGCAGACAACACATGGGCAAGAAGCAACGAAGAGCAAGCCGAAGAATTTTCCATCCACCTATGCAACACATTTACACCACACAACATCAATAACAGCAACCACAATAGCCATACGGACGACGACGCGATAGCCACTAGCACTGCAATCGACAAGCAATACACCATACCCAAAACAACAGCACAAGAAATAAGAAACATAATAGAAAAAACAAAAAACAACAAAGCACCAGGAATCGATCTAATCAATGGCAAAATATTGAAAAACCTCCCTCCAAAAGCGATACGGTTAATTACAATAATATTCAATGCAATACTAAGAATACAATATTATCCTGCATTATGGAAACAGGCACAAATCATAATGTTACCCAAACCAGGCAAAGACCCACATGAAGCAACATCCTACAGACCAATATCACTACTCCCCGTGCTCTCCAAAATACTAGAAAAAGTAATATACGCCCGACTAAAACCAATAATAGAGAAGGAAAAACTAATACCAGACCATCAATTTGGATTCAGAAATAAACACTCCACCATAGAACAAATGCACAGGCTTGTCAACGAAATAATACACACAATAGAAAACAAACAATATTGTACAGCCCTATTCATGGACATAGAGAAAGCTTTCGACAAAATAAACCACGAAAGCCTAATACAAACAATCAAGAAACAATTCCCGGAAAAAATATACCAAATAATAAAATCATACATAAGCAACAGAACCTTCACAGTAAAAATCAAGGACGCACACTCCGAAGCAAAAGACATCAAAGCAGGTGTTCCACAAGGAAGCGTCCTAGGACCCATACTATACACATTATACACGGCCAACATTCCAACAACTACCAATAGCAAAATACTGACATTCGCGGACGACACAGCCGTGCTAGTCAGGCACACTAACCCTGTAATAGCAGCCACAATACTACAAGAGCACATCACAAAAATAGAAAAGTGGCTACAGGACAAACAAATCAAAGCTAACCCTGACAAATGCAACCACATTACATTCACATTGAGAAAACAGATAACACCAAACATCTTCCTGAACGGCACGCAAATAACACAAACAAGGCAAGTCAAATACCTTGGACTTCACATAGATACACACTTCACATGGAAACAGCACATCAAATCAATAATAGACAAGATACAGATAGCAAGGAGACAAATGTACTGGCTAACAAGCCGAAAATCCAAACTAAGCACAGAAAACAAACTGAAAATATACAAAATAATCATAAAGCCAATCTGGACATACGGAATTCCACTATGGGGAACAGCAGCAATGAGCCATATAAACAAAATAGAAACAATCCAAGCCAAAATCCTTAGAACAATGGTAAACGCCCCGTGGTACGTTAGAAACGAGGACATAAGGAAAGACCTCGGAATACCAACGGTCAAGGAGGAGATTACCAGATTCGCAACAAGATACAGAAAAAGAATAGAAACACACCCGAACCAGCTGGCAGCTGAAACGTGCAACACAACAAATATCGCAAGAAGACTAAAAAGGAAACACCCAATAGACCTCATAAAAGATATAACTTAGAAAAAACGAAGCTGGCACCCCGCTGGGGGTAGCCGCCCACATGCTATATTATTTTTTATTTATATTTTTTTTCTTCACCAACAAGATATAACACTTTACCAAATGTCCGCAAGGACAAATTGTAAAATAACCAAAATAAAATAAAATAAAAAAAAAAAAAAAAAAAAAAAAAAAAAAAAAAAAAAAAAATTTACTCCATATAATATTAACAACAGTAAAACCAAATATCATTGAGACGAAGATGCGCAAAATACTAGTACTCGAACTAACAAGCACTACACCATACTTAATACAACAACATAAGAAATTAGAATCATAATCGAGAAAACAAAATACAATAAAGACCTGATCAATAGTAAAATCTTGAAGAACCTTCCCCCAAAAGCAATACGTTTAATCGCAATAATATTCAATGCAATTTTAAGAATTCAATACTTTCCTAATCTATGGAAGCTAGCACCACAGATCATAATGTTACCTAAGCCAGGCAAAGACCCACACCAAACTGCACATTACGGACCAATATCACTACTTCCTGTGTTTTCCAAGATACTAGAGAAAATAATATGCGACCGCCTAAAACCAATAGAGAAAGAAAAATTAATACCAGATCACCAATTTGGATTAAGAAACAAACACTCCACGATAGATCAAATGCACAGGCTCGTCAACGAAATTTTACTAGCAATAGGAAAGAAACGATACTGTACAGCCCCCTTCATGGGCATTGCGAAAGCATTTGACAAAGTGAACCATGAAAGCCTCTTACAAACAATCAAAAAACACTTCTCGGAACAAATTCACCACTTACTTGAATCATACCTAAGCAACAGAACCTTTATAGTAGAAATAAAAGATGTATATTCCGAAGTAAAAGACATCAAGGCAGGGGTACTGCAAGGAAGCGTCTTAGGCCCAATATTATACACACTATACACAGCCGACATATCAACATCTACCAACAGCAAAATACTGACATTCGCGGACGACACGGTTGTACTAGTCAGGCGCACTAATCCAGAAACAGCAGTCACATTACTACAAGAACACATCACAAAAATAAAAAAATGGCTACAAGATAAAAAAATAAAAGCAACCCCCAGTAAATGCCACCATATTACATTTACACTAAGAAAACGGAAACCACCAAATATCGAATTGAATGGTACGCACATAACACAAACAAGGCAAGTTAACACGTTGACGCTGTCACGTAAAAACAATAAAAAGGAGATAAAGAAATAAAAAGAGAGAATTTATTTCTTAGCACTTGGTTTACAATTCACTTCTGAACTTCAGACCCGACTTTTTGAGACTAAAGCTCTTACAACAATTTTCGACGGAATCCGATTCCCTTTCTTTGTCATCCCTCGATAAATATTCACCATCCACGCGTTTGTTAGGCGTTCTCGAACATTCGGCGAAAGGACCGTTGGGATATCGAGGGTTAATTAGGCACTTCGCCTCGGCGACATACATTGTAGCCGAGTGCCGCCACATCCCCACTTCCGTCATCAGCCCATCGGCTCCGAAGCGCAGCCTGGCCCCGATGCGGACTGAGATGTGGTTGATGTTACAGATGCCTGGCTTTCTTTTATTTCTTTATTCAATTTATATTAACTTTGACCTCAATTTATAGCAAAATTACAAAAGCTATACGATTCCTGTTTTTTTTAAAAAACTTTTTATAAAAAAATATTAAAAAATAAACGCAAGCTTATATTAATAATAATGCTGATTTAAACTTAAAGAAAAATACATAATTTAAACTAAAATACAATTTTGCATAAATAAAAATAAAAATAACATAAAGTAGTCATTTTTATATTGATGGTCCAGGAATGAGGATGGCAATGTTATAGTACTTCTAAACTAACTCTTTTTGGAATATGTTTGCGAAGAGGCTGACGTACAATGTCAGATACTTGTAAATAAAAAAAGTTAATTTTACAGCAAAAGAGTCGCTTTCAGAATCCATGATAATTACAGATTCTCTTGAAAAGTACTACAGCTCTTAAAGTCTTAAACTCTTTCTCTTTAAAACAAAAATACCACGAAAAGGTGGGGAACATTATTTTTAAAATTATTTGTATGCAAGAATAATGATTTGATCTGTTTGCTTCTTTCCAGGAATTGTCCAGGATACATATTACCAAAAACTTTTTTTGAACAGGAACAGGATTATATATGCAAAATTTGTGAATCAATTGTTCCTTATGTGGAAATTGAAAAAATATTAGAAAATATTGGTATATACCTTTCAACTATGAAGAAAAATGACATTATCGCATGTAAAGAATTTATAAGTCGTTACGAAAGTATCCTCCACCTAAATCATTTTTACAATATTGATGTAACGATTGCTCTGGCTCAATTGATTGGACAGCAAACTGGAGGATTAGCAGCAGTTGAAAAAGATCTTCTCATCGAGAAAATAGGATTATGCAAAAAACTGGATAAATTGCTCAAGACACTCGTTCCTGGTAATGTATTTTATTTAAGAAATGATAATTAACGATAATTATTCCATGTTACCTCTACTCAATTCTGACGAATTCAACGAGTTCTATGTTTTAAAATTAACTGATTAACTTCACCACTGATGCGCAAAATACTCAAATACAAATACATGATGGTAGGATTTCAAGGAATTCCTGGGAACGTTTTGTTATTTAATTTGTTTATTCGATTAATTTAATTTTCTGATGCCACTGTTATAGGAATTTGATGGAGGGATCAGGGTATTTTTTAAGAAATTATAGTATTTAGTTAATACAACCGTATACCTGTCCGTCCAACACTTTCACAGAAACCCTCGTACTTTTTTACTTCCTCTTCTGGATGCGTATTGCGCATTACCTGAGGCAGTTGAGTATTTCCTTCTTTTTGAAAATATGCAAATATTCATAGAAACTGCGCACCCTAGAAAGGATGCGAAATAGTACCAAATTCTTGTTGGTTAAAACCTTCACGATGGTTCAGCGTTTATCGCGTCAGGGATCCCCGGGGATGAGGGTAATTGTACAATTTCCAATTCGTCGTTCTCCACTCTCTCCTCCTCAGGTACCGTGATGATGATAACCTCGGATTACTTCCGAGCCAACTTTTTAACTTCCTGGTTAGGCCGGAGTTTAACCGAGTCCATCATGTCATTTCTCCTCGTTTTTAGCCATTCCTTCTTCCAGCACTACGAAACTCTTCTAGGTGTAATCTACTTCTCTATTTCAAAGTTTTTAAAATACGCCTTTTCTTGATCAGTTCTTTCCCACCCATCTAAATCTTCCGTGTCCACCAGTATATAATGTTTTTAGTCTTTAGCTTTATTCTCTTTCCATGGTTTAGCTACATGTCTTGACCGAAGCTCCTTTTTTTGGTCACCTCATGGAATTTTCGAGTAGAAAGTATTAATGTTTCCTTTAGTCCTTTACCCCCATAAATAATTAATAAATAATAGCACCTCATTGAATTCATCCACGGCGTTTTTCCCAGTGGCTCTCGGATTTCACATTGGGTTCTCGTAGTTTGAACCTCCCTGACTTCACGTCAGGATCGACCGCAAGTGACTTCATTCCAGTGGCACCCTGCTTACACATTCATCCTCATCCCCAATCAATAATCCTGTGGCTCCCTGACATCTTTTTCGCGAAGAGGGGAAAATGCACTTACGCATCCCAGTGACCCGCGTCACTGAGTTAAGTGGGACGCCATATCCGCTAAAGACCCTTCCTCTATCCGCTTTTCTTAACGTACAGGTACCAACCCCAGAAGCGCTTTCCGGCATTACTTCAGCATTGGCCCTAGCGTGTACCCCTCATTCGTCGCATCTTTTCAATTATTTCCATTTCTATTGGCTCTTGTTCGTCTTCTCCTTTCTACGTCCATCCCCTGTTTTCGCCTCACATAATAATCCTTTTGTAGAATGCCTGGAACTTAGTCCAGTTGTCATCTTGATTACCTCTTCAATAATATTTTCCGTCGTCAATGGCGTACCGACATAGCTCTCCAATTCGGTCCTGTCGATGGTCCACCTAGGGCAGTGTAAATAAACTTTTACAAATTTATCAGAACGCAAAGTTGCAACGAAAAAGCATTATCTTTATTTTTAATTCTATTTTTGTTTCAAATATAACCGTAGTACGCTTTCTTGAAAATCGTCAATCGCATAAAATAATAAAAATCGGCAATTTCAAAAATTGATACAGTTGCCTACGTATGCATGTGCGAAATGAGCGCGATCCTACCTGCAATCAGATCAATTAGCTTTACTTTACGATTTCATTGTATTTCATCCACTTAGTACCGATAGTAATAATAGTACGCATAATTTGAGCTCTTTGTTTCAGCTGAAAATCGAATTCGAGGTCTGATTCTCTTCGAATTACATGCAGCCCACGCAGAACTTAGTAGGAGACATACAGAAATGGAGATTTTAGTGCCATTATTGGTAAGATGAAATATCAAATTTAACAAATACTTAAATAATAATATATATGTCGGATCATCTTTGGAAAACGGGGCGTGTGATGAGTCTTGCGAGTTGTCCATAGTTGTCTTATACCAGATGATGTTTGTTTATGAGAATGTATTACAAAAGTTAACAAGTGATATCGATGATCGAGTGATCGAGATGTCTATGACGATGAATTTAGGTTCGATAACGAATACACGGTCAACGGGATGACGATCGCGATTAGGAACTCGATGTACGTGTTCATTGGGCTAGTCGAACTTATCGGATTGCACCTCAGTCCAAATGGAACTGCCCTTATATGCTCCTCTCCGTATTCCTCAGGTCAATCCCTGTTTTTAAGCAGAGTTATTTAATTACTTTATATCTTTGTTAGGTACACGTCCCTCCCGTAACCGTGGCTACGTTCAGTGACACATTATGTCACTTCGAGCCCAAGCCCACTGTCATAAATCTCGGATAATCATAATTGACTTAACTCATAAACAGCTATTTCTCAGTTTTATTGTTTAAGTACGACTGTAATAAAAAGTCTGGGCCAAAGTATTGGGAACATTCCCAAATATTCCGAAAGAAAGGCTCCGGTGCCCCTTCATCTCCGACATACATAACACAAACACAAGAAATTACCATCTTTAATAAAATTACAAAATAGATGCCTGGTTAGAAATTTTAATGGGGTATTTTTAATTTTTTCGTTGATATGAACAATGGAAAAACACAATGAGCTTGAAAGAGATAAAAACCATCTTGTAAAAGGGGACAAAAGCCAAGAGCTTTAAAAAATTAATAATTTATGAGGACGTATTGTAATTTAAATATAAATTCTTTATTATGATATGTGCATTATGATATGGTATGTGTGGTTTATTATGTGTGATATACTGAAATTGGAATGTTTACTGTTAAGTGTCGGTACGGCTATTTCTTTAAAGGAAAGCTATGCAATTCTATACCTCTGTTAGGTGAAACGTTCATCCCGTGACCGCGGCTACGTTCGACGACTAGTTGTTGCCTCGAGCCCAAGCTCGTTATCTCAAGTCTCGAACAATTGTGTTTAGATTATTTTATAAAGGTTACAGTACTGCAGGTTTTCCAAGGAATTCCAACGGGGGTGGGGGGGGCGGTGTCCTTTCATCTCCGACATATATTTTTTGTCTTATCTTTGGTCGCCCGTGTTTCTATTCTTTTCGGTAATATACGCATATTCTAACGGTAATTATAGTTCTAACGCGAGCGCTAAGTGGTTGGAGCATTTTTTACATAATACGATAATTATACAATATTAACAGACAATTATATAAATTGTGGAGAAAAATTTCTGCCATCATTTATTTGCACTTTACAGTAACAAATACTTAAAAATTTGTTTCTTTTTGTAGCAGGAGTCAAAGAAGTATTTAGTTGATGGCTATCAATTGCTGAAGTACGAACCGAAAGTTCTACCGGAAGGAAAAATAGCTCAACATGCAGAACAAAATTTACACGAAATAAATAAACTCTTAAAACGATTCACCGTAACGTAAACTTTATCAATACGTAGCTTGCTCAGTAAGTTCTACGTTTGGGAGTAAATATTAAACGAAAAACAAAACTGTATATATACATAGCCTTCGTAAGCAAACAAATATATTGAAATAAATTTGTTAAAAATGTTGAGGAAATATTAGGTTGGTATGATCACTAGTTCCTACATGCTAAGTTGATACGACTTCTAACGACGCTCCTTTGTCTTAGGCGTTGACCACGTGTTAATTATCTAAGTGTATCCGGTGTGTTCACATGTTTGTACTTGGTGGTGAAATACAGAATGTAAAAAACTAAATCTGAGTGAATCAATAAATACCAAATTCCAAAATCTATTGAGTAACAAAAAAAATTTAATAAGTATAATTATAAGCGGTAGTTATCATGTATTAGCATTCTTTGATTGAGGGGTTCATTTTTATCACATGTTGGGAAAATTAACACATGGAATCAATAATATAATTTATATTAACATTCTCTTAATTTGGTAGGTAATTTTAGAAACTTCTAACGAATCAACAATCTTAGTTCTTCTGGAAGGGATACGGCGATAGAATAAATTCTCCTTTGTATTTTATATATATTCGCCGGCAACGAAAAGTACTAAAAAAATACTGAATTTACAATAGAGAGAAATACAGTAGGGATACAATACAGTACAGGGCAGGAACAGTAGAAAAAGATTAAAAGTTTACGTATCAGGGAATATCACCTTTGCAACGGCAAACCTTTCTTTTCAGTTCCCTGTGAAAAAAGATTTTGCTACTGACGAACCTTTTCTGGCTAAAGCGAGGTCGAACATGATACAATTTGACACATATTTATTTATCTAATTAATACTTCGTTCTTTCTATCATCATTTCTGGTAAATTCAAAAGTAATTTCAATAAATAAATAAATTCAACAATATTATTATTATAAAATAATAATTTACTATTTTGTCTATAATTTATATAATTCACATTTAATTTATTATTTATTATTAATAATTTACTAATACTATTAATGAAATAGTAAATTAATATACATATATGTATAACTGATTTGCTTTATACATATATATCATATATGTATCGTATATACATGTCGGAGATGAAAGGACACCGGGCCTTCCCTTCAGAATTCTTTGGAAAATCCCCAATACTTTAATCTTTATAATCCAATTAATCCGATTATAATTGTCCGAGATTTGCGATAATGAGGTTGGGCTCGAGGCGACAACTAGTCGCCGAACGTAGCCGCGGTCACGGGATGAACGTTTCACCTAACAGAGGTATAGAATTGCATAGCTCTCCTTTAAAAAATTAGCCGTACCGACGCTTAACAGTAAACATTCCAACAGCCCCGTGGCTCGCCACACACAGACCCTATTCTTCGGGCAAGATGATCACCAGATGTGGAGATGCATCTCCACAGTACGTGTTCAACTAGCCTGAGGATTCGCTATAAATCTTAAGATTTAGTTAACTAAGGTCCTTCAAATTGATAAACAGTCTTTATGCTAACAGTCCGTAAATCTGTCACATACTACGAGAGACCTGCTTTCCTCACGTACGATGCTTCCCGCTAGCAACTTTCTCTCAAGGGTGGCTAGCATCTTTCTCTAACTACCAACATAGAAATTAACCGATTAACAGTAATGTCCATTTCCCTCACTTTCAATCTCATCAATGAGTAAAACAACGTCTTTACGACCAGTGGATATTTCACGTTTTTAGCAAAGAGTCCGACTTAGACTTTGAAAGGAAATATATTTTTTATCCCGTTGACCGCGGATTCGTTATTGAACCTAAGATCATTGTCGTTAGTATCTCGAGTATTTAATTACCACGGTTACTTGTCAAATTCTGTAATAATCATATTTGTACTAGTAAATATCTTCTTTACTGCGTAGTAACAATGTCTAATCTAAATGAAGATTCGTTACACGCCCCTAATCATAATGTGAACCCGGCATACACATATGTATGAAAGAGGAAATTTCCTCTGTGATATTATATAGATATATATAGACTGTAGCTACCTTGCAGGTATCTACAAATTTTATATTATTCTTTATGTAAGTTCAAAATTTATGTGGTAAATAACCGAGTAATGCAAGTAAATCATGATTGGCTATACAAAAGAATTGTAACAAAAAATTGTTACAATTAGAAAATGGAAGAGCATAAAGAAAACAAATAAGATTCAGAAATGAAAGAAATAAAAGAAAACAAAATAACATCTAGAAACACAATGAAATATAGAAAATATATTTACCATAGTGATTATTATTTGCAAATATAATATAATTGTTAGGAATTCAAGTGTCCTGCGACATTTGTGCGTGTTTGATGAGTTGATATATGGATGTCGCTGGCGTGCTGTTTGTAACGTAGCGTCGATATGCTTCTTGTTCTGTTTCCTTATTTATGTTTTTCCATTGTTCTATTCGGTTTGGCATGCATAGTCTCGGAAGTCGACCTTTGTGCGTGTGTTCAAACGAATAGACAATGTAATCGACGTGCGCGTTTGCAAGTTTTAACAATGATTTTTATAACTATCATCAGATAGTAAAGATAACAATGAAAAGGAAGTAGAAGAAAATTTAAATCAAAATATTTCCAAAGTTACAATAAAAAAAATTATTCTCTTATATTTTCCAACAAAAAGTTAAATCTAATACAATATTTCATTAAAAATTAATAAAATTAGCATTAAAATGAAAAAATTAATTCAGAGATTAAACATTAAAATAACAATTTTTTAAACTAATTATCTTTATTTACTTAACTTACTAGCTTTAATACCACCATGAGAAACTTTTAACAGAGATCAAAAAATTCAATATGAAATACAAATTTTAAATATAATTTAATGTCGTCTTTTAATTTCTTCTTTGTTAAATTTTTTATTATTAATTTTTTATTAATATATTAACCCTTTGCATTCCTATGTCGAGTTGGACTCGACATCAGTTTTTATCTCAGGAGCTACTTTGTCGAGTGGAACTCTTTCAGCTCCATCCTTTTTTGTCAAATGTGCGAAAGAAAACAAGGATTGCATCCTGGAAATTGTTTCAAGATATATTATACACTTAAAAATTACAAAATACAACAATAGTGTAAATAAAACTGCTATTTAAGTGAATTTGTTTCTTTTATTTAAATTGTCTTATTTTTTAGTTAAAGTAAATTTCAAATAAAACACTTAAAAGCCTTGGGAGCTACTGGTTACAAAATTTAAATAAAATTCGGAGTGCAAAGGGTTAAACATACTTTCTAATATAATAAAGATATCATGCCTTAATTCTTAAAAAAAGTCGTATCATAACTTTCTTGTAACTAGTGTTATAGTAATATAATGATATTAATTATTTAATTAGTTAATCAATAAGATCTTAATGTAAAAAAAATTATGTAATACTATCATATTGTAGAGTAAAATACCTAAGATAAAAGATACAAAATAAATATTTAATATTATACAACACTTCTCACTACATCTAAGTAATTATGATACACAAAAAAAAAACAATAACTAGTTAATCTAAATATGGTATAAATTCGTTTTACATGTATTGTATTCACTATTGCATATTCCAACTCACAGCATTATAATTTTTTTATCATGTCAGTATCTTTTAATTTCGCAGAAAATCTATGGAGAAGTACATGCATACATATGTGTGTGTGTGTGTGTGTGTGTGTGTGTGTGTGTGTGTGTGTGTGTGTGTGTGTGTGTGTGTGTATATATATATATATATATATATATATATATATATATATATATATATATATATATATATATATATATATATACATATATATACATATATATATATTACGTAGAATATTAACTAGGTTATGTTTAGATCACAACGTGGTTTACACCCTTGGACAAAAAGATAGCACATGTGTGCTATCATTAATTTCTCATAGATAGAGTCCGAATTTCCCAAGTTTGACGAATGGCATATAAACAGTACCTTGTAGTAATAAGGTATATGAGCTTGAAACTGTATCTTCGCTATTCCTCTTGTATTTATCAACAATGATTGTGAAATCCGGTCGGCGAAATGATAGCACACCAAGCATTTTGTTTCCATTCCTTAGTATTTCTGTGTATTCTGAGTGGTGTAGACGTAGTGAAAAGTAGAAGAATTTCATTAGAAACCTTACAAATTTCGATTCAAACAATGGGACGTGGAAAACAGCTAAATAGTGAAGAGATTCAAACAGTTTTGAAATTAAAGAAAGAAAACTTTACTATTTCTAAAATTGCAAAAGTTCTCAGTAGAAGTCGGAAAGTCATTTATAATTTACTGAAAGATGTAAATAATTATGGAACAAAAAAAAGCAGTGGGAGACCTTCCGCGATTAGTACTCGTGAAAAACGTGCAATTTTACGTGCCGCGTCAAATTCGCTTCTCACGTCACGTGAAATTGCAGAAAAAGTTGGCGTAAAAACTAATCCTCGGAATGTCAGACGTGTACTACAACAATCCGCGCACATAAAGCGGATGAAATTAAAACGAAGACCAGCTCTAAAGCAGATTCACAAGGAGCATCGATTATATTTTGCAAAAGAACATATACGGTGGAACAAGAAGTGGAGGAAAGTTATATTTACAGATAAAAAAAGATTTAATTTAGATGGCCCAGATGGATTCAATTTTTACTATCATGATGTAAGAAAAAAAAAATTGTCACAAATACGGCGTCAAATGGGTGGAGGTAGCATTATGCTTTGGGCAGGTATTGGGTATAACGGAAAGACTGATTTAATATCAATTCGCAGCAAGATGAATGCTATAACCTATCGTAATTTGATACAAAATCAAATTGCAAAGTACGCAACACATATTGCGAGACAAGATTTTATTTTTCAGCAAGATAATGCTGCAGTTCACACCGCTAAGGTTGTGAAAGAATATTTTTCAACAGAAAATATTGCAGTTTTGGACTGGCCTGCATGCTCCCCCGATTTAAACATAATCGAAAACTGTTGGAGTAAATTAAGCAATGCCGTTTATAGAGAAAATAGGCAATTTGAAAGTATTAATCAGTTAAAAAAGTGCCTTGAAGAGGAATGGAGAAATATATCGCTGGATTATATTAGAAAACTATATCGTTCTTTGCCGAAACGAATGCTGGAGGTGGTGGAGAATAAGGGAGGATCCACACATTATTAAATTTTAAAAGGTTTTTTATTTTTGTACAATTTAGTAGATAATAAACACTACAACTTTTGAAAGTGTGCTATCATTTCGCCGACCGGATTTCACAATCATTGTTGATAAATACAAGAGGAATAGCGAAGATACAGTTTCAAGCTCATATACCTTATTACTACAAGGTACTGTTTATATGCCATTCGTCAAACTTGGGAAATTCGGACTCTATCTATGAGAAATTAATGATAGCACACATGTGCTATCTTTTTGTCCAAGGGTGTATATCTAAAATAGGCTATGGTTAGTTGTGCTAAATGATTTCATATTATTTAAATCTACATAAAATCCGATACAGTCATGTCCTACAATTCTCCTACTGAAACGAATTGTGTTTGTAGTGAAGATATTAAAGAAGAGGAGGAATCTGATTTTGATTTGGTTTTAAAAGAAAAGTGGATGGAAGCCCAGAAGAATGGAATGTTTCGTTATATATTAAATATTCAAGATTCAAAAGTATTGGAAGGCAAATATCACTTTTTAGTCCAGGTAATGTTATTAAATAATTAATTATAATAAATATTTATTTCATTTATTTTTAAATATTTTTTAATTGTTACAATTTTGTTTAAGTGATATAGTAATTTACAGGATAGAATATTTTACATGTTTTTATTATTCACTTGTCATATGTGTAGATGTATGCTTTAATTTTACTATCTCTTGCATACATATTCATAAGATAATTTTCTAGTTCAAATTTTAATAATTACAAATATGTTTCGTGTATTAATGTCATTAATACAAAAGTACATGTAAAACTTGTTATGTATGCTTATCTCTTTGTGTTAATACTCATAAGTACAGTTTGTTGATAACTTATAAAATAAAAATAAGCAGACAAAACAAAAATATTTAGCAAATCAGTGACAATTTACAAAAATAAAAATGAAATAAATATTATGTAACCATAATTATATCTAATAATATAATATAGATAATATTGTTTATTCTAGGAATTTTTATAAGAGTAAACTTATATATATTAATTTTATAGTGCAAAATCATATATAAAATAACAGTTGAAGAAGTAGCAATGAATATATCATATTTGTTATTATATTGCCAATACAATATCAGGATTGTTTATTTATTAATCAATGTATTATACTTTTAGGAATATATATAATTAATATAAATTAGTGAACTAAATTATAATTATGAGAATCATAATGCCTCTCTCCTCGATTGTATTTCAAAGAACTTATAATCCTTTAACACATTGGCATCAGAGCATTTAGAAACTCATATATGTATATATCATTCAGGTTCTAGCAAAGGAACCCAAATGACATATATGTGAGTCACGGTGCTAATGTGTCAAGTTACTCTAGTATGACTTAGTTAATGTAACTCTATCTGACACAATGAAAGGAAAAAAATAATTATATTGATTCATATATATGTAAATTCATAATTATCAAATAACAAAGGATCTGCAAGACATTTGTATTACTGATTTAATTAAAATGCTGCATATGGGTAGATCCTCCCTCTGCAAAAGTATTGAATTATAAGGACAAAGACCCCATATTTTTTGAAACATTAGTGATTGAAATTTTACTACTACGCTAGAATGTGGTTCAACTGTGGTATTTAACAAACAATGCGGTAGTATGATGGTAATTTGTTAAAGTCCTATGCTAAGATTCAGGATTCAAGTCCTCTGTATACATATAATGTCTGTTTTTCAATATTTTTTATTCTATTTTTTATTCTATTCTAGTTTTTATTCTATTTTGATATAAATGTTTTTTTCTCTTTTTACCTTATTCTTATGATAAATAGCATTTTATATATACAATCATAAATATAACATTGTCTTTTTTTGCATAGTAAATAAATTTGCAATACTGTAGTATTTAGTACTTTAATGCCCATAGGGTGCATGATACATTGTTAGAAAACTTGTAAGTAGAGGAGTTCAATGATGAAAGTTTTGGCTACCGCCAACCTCACATTCAGAAAACTTAATATCTGAGAAAAATCATATTTTTCACAGTGCCACAAGTACATTCAGTGGAGTATACAATTGCTGATTAACCAGTTAGCTGTTGCGTCTTTGAAAACTTTGAAAATTGTATACCTAAACTGTACTCATAAGCTTGTACCTGTACCTGTATCTGTTTGCTAATAATGTACTTTATCTCCCAATGGGATGTTGCACCTTCATTTGTACATTTAATCATTAACAAGATCTTGGAGTACTTGTGTCTTGTGAATATGACTTCCAGTAATTTAATCCATAGAAAAAATAATATATATATATATATAATCTGTAATTCTATAAATTTGTCATCTTTTACAAAAAGAAAATTGTCAGAAAGTTTATAATGTTTATAATGTGCCGCAATTTTCTGCAGAAATTTTTTGTATGATGTTTTTCTTTGTTAAACTATTGAATAGTTCATCGCCAGAGAAATGCGATTTGGGGATCTCCTTAACCATGTAAATAAACCCCTTTGAATTATAAATACCCTGAAATTCATCTGTTGTTTAGAAAGATATACATACTTCCAGAAACTGCTAAGCCCATAAATTGTTTAAGGTGTTATATACAAGGTATTAAAAAAATTGGACAATATTTTATGTAAATCTAGACATTAAATCCAGAAATCAAGAAACAGATTCGCAGAAGAGAAAACACATTATAAGAAGATGGAGATAAAATAGTAATTTATATTAGATTGATTCTTATGTGTACTGATATTTTCTATTCATTAGACACAGGCATTAAATGTGTAAAATATTTAATGCTCCAAATTTTTATAAAGGTTTTATATGAACAATCCAATTATATATTGTCCTCTGACAAAACATATCATACAAACAAGTTTTAATCATTATATAAATTTTCTTTATTATTAATAATCTTATAATAAATAATATTTGCTTTTTTAAATATTTAATACTGACAACTTTTATTAATTTCAGCTAAATATTGATCGCGGTTATAAAAGAAGATCTCCAGAAAATATTATTTCAATGAACCAACCTTTCAATGAAAAAAATTTTAACTTTACAAAACTTGTCTCAGAAGAACAAATAATGAATTTAAATAATACAGACAAAGATGATATAATTGCAATTAATGCTAGTCCGATTGAATATTGTCATTCTCTGCTGTTGCCACAAAGATGTAAACAATTACCTCAACTTGTAACAAAGTATAGCTTATTGAAAGCTGTTGAGTTGTTTTCCTTGAGTTTGTCTTCGTAAGTATATTCCACCTTTGAAGCAAAAGTAACAGAAATTAAATCTTTAATTAATTTATAAATACATATGTTGATTGTTAAAAAGTGCAATGTTAAAGGAAAGCTAATAAAACATGCACAGTACTCTCATAAATTTCATTTTTCTTAATAATATTTATTAAGCATTATTCAGTTAATAAAATAAGACTATTGTAGTAATGCATTATGAATAAAGAAGTAATTATTTTATGATTCTATTTTATTTTTGAAACTCTAATTGTTATAGCATAAAGCTTAGTAATCAGTGACGCAATTCCAATTTAATAGAAAAAATAAAAATTTTGAAATTTTAGCATGATTTATTAACATTTTCTGACATCTAAAAATATTTACATTATAACTATTTACAATATTATATTGTTGTTTACATTTTATAAGTGTTTTCAATTAACCTTATTGTATCATTAAGCCCTTAACCTGCAACGTCGTGTTAGAGACGTGGATCTATCTTGGATTTGTGCAACATGCAACAATAAATGTCCTAACCGTTTAAGTCTCAGGGGTCGAAAAATCCCAAACAGCTTGTCTTAATCGATTGCGAAGAGAAACAAGCGGCGCAATAGCGCTCGTTATATTTGTTATTTTTATGATATAGTTTATAATATTTCAAGTTTTGTTCAATAAAAATTATTGAGAAAATAACAATGAAATACAGAATACTGTCAGTCGTCCGTTCAAATGAACTGGGACCTTTCGACACAAAATCTAACCAGCGCGATCGCGCTGCTTGGGACTCAAACGGTTAAATTTGTGATTTTATTGTTCAATAGAATCTAACTGTGAAATTCTGATCAAAGAAATAATATTACATATTTTAAAATCTAATCTGTATTATATTTATGCTTATAATAAAATAATATTTTTAATCTACTATGTTAAATAACCAAGAGCTTAAATATATTTGAATTTTCGATATAAGATTTACAGAGAATAAAAAGAATAATTGGAGTAAATAAATAACTAAAACTTAACAATTTGATAATATGTTGTTTGCAGATATCTCAGGGTGGCTTTTAATAGTCTTTGTGCTTTTGCATCTGTGAACCATCTTCATTGGCATTTATACTACTTGAGATGGAGGATGTTACTGGAATATATCGTAACTACATTTTTATTCTGTTATTCCTTATATATATATCTCTCATTAGTCCAGTCGAGTTACATTGAATTAAATTAAATCTATTTCATTAAAAAATTCTAATTATTGTTCTATCGCTTAATGTGGTCCTATTCACAATTGAGAATGAGAATCTGTTCAAGGTAAGAGATTATTTTCAACAATACATAATCAGAAGTGGTATAATTGTAAAAATCAGCCTCTTCTTTTACTTATTGGTTTATATCTGGGAACTGAGTGGACATAGAGGAAAATATTAAGAATGAATGTTGTAGGTGATTAAATAACCTACAAAATGAGTTGTGTTTTGTTAAGATAGCACCACCAACTGAACTGCAATTTAGATTAAAAAATTATCATTATCACACAAGAATATTTGTGTGAAAAATTAATAACTTACTGTATTAACGAATTATAACATGCATTACAAAGTTTTATTCTTTTAAAAAGAATAAATGAAAACTTTAAAATTCATAATTTTGTAATAAACTTATTTCCAGGGTGGTAAGGAGGTGTTTAAGTATACTTATACTTAATTATAATTATTTATATTATATACTTGATTGAATGCTGAATGAGAGGGCCATTCTTTATTGATATTCTTGGTGTTTTTATATATGTAGTGTATTGGGTTGTTGCTATGTCAAGGAATTAATCGATTGGAATAGGGCAGCCATCATGATAATCATGAGTATCAGGCTATTATTATAGATTATAGGTGCTTAATAAGAATGTTATGTTGCTATGACAGAGGGGATACATGGTACTCTGTTACTTCCAATTGTAATGATTTCTTTGTGACTTAAATATTCATAAACAATTGAAACATTTAATAAGACTCGCAGTAGGGAAATTTTATTTCGATTTCTTAGTACTTGCCTTATCAATAAATGGGATAACTCTAGAAATAACTACTTAACAAGAATGGCATTTCTTGAATTAAAAAAACATTTATTATTTCCTTATTAAAATATCATAAATCAACAATTTCACATATCGCTTTTTTTTTATAACTCCAAGCCATTTATTTACTAAATATTGTAATAATCATAATAATGCACACGGTGAGCAAGCTAAATTATACAGTTGTATGTACAAAGAAAATTTAAAAGAAAAGTTTTTAGTATTTATATGAACAAAATGATGAGTCAATAATCGTAGCTTTTACATAAATCATTATTCGCTGTCATAAACAATAAGAAACATGAAAAATAAACATAATATGTACAATTATCATAGAGGAAATGTAAGAAATTTTTTGACAATACAGTAGGACTACGTTTGTACAAACGACTCGAGGAACAAGATCATTTGGATAATAAAAGTTCACTCGCTACCTCCAGCAGCTACTCTTATTATAGTAGAATAATAGATACCGGAAGAGTCATTACTCTTCCCCTCCACATGATTACTTATGCCCTGAAAACTATTTAACTCTTATTAATCGAAAGTAAGTCTAGTTTTGACATGGAAAGACTTTTGGAAATTCTTCAAAAACGAGATAATTATAAAAGAGAAGGAACGTACTTCACTTTAAAGCAATTTCATGGAACTCAAAAAGCCACAGATTGGATATTAAAGTATGAAACAAGAAAAATTCAAGATCTAAATTATGAGTAGAAAATCAAGTGCTTGAAGATGTATTTGGAAAAACAGCACTAGAGTGGTATTAAACAAATCTGTTGAAGAACAAAGAATATAATTGGGAACATTGGAGGACTTTATTTCTCTAAAGTTTTCAGCAATAAAGGTTGGTCTTCATCACGATACGCGTATAATTTCAAATATATTTCAGGTTCGTTCGTTGATTACGCTAAAAAGAAAAAAAAAAAAAAAAAGGAACGCTTAATATTTGAAATAGAGAGGAAGACTATTGAAAACACAAGAATTGATTTGATTGTTATCGGATTACCTATTTATATTAAGGATAGAATCGATAAAGAAACGATACACTCAACAGATGATTTGATCAAAATTTTGGGACAGTATGAAGATAAAGAAGTTCAGATGAAAGGAAAAGAAATGCAGGAAATGAAAGTATGTCTTGATAGAAATTCAAATCCATCATTCGCGAAACTAGCTTTTGCGAATCACTGAATTTTCCTGGTCGATTCCATCCCATAGAATTATGCAGAAACATAAACAAGAACGTTCAGAAGAATTTCAAACAGTTAAAATAGAAACACACCCGAACCAGCTGGCAGCTGAAACGTGCAACACAACAAATATCGCAAGAAGACTAAAAAGGAAACACCCAATAGACCTCATAAAAAATATAACTTAGAAAAAAAACGAAGCTGGCACCCCGCTGGAGGTAGCCGCCCACATGCTATATTATTTTTTTATTTATATTTTTTTTTTCTTCACCAACAAGATATAACACTTTACCAAATGTCCGCAAGGACAAATTGTAAAATAACCAAAATAAAATAAAAAAAAAAAAAAACAGTTAAATTCACTTGAAATATTCACATCCGAAAACGAGAAGTCAATAAGAATGGATGAGAATGAAAAAACTAGAAGCCCCGGAAAAGTATATGAACTATTGATAAAACACCGAGTTAGAATCAATGATCAGAAAGATGTTAAAGGTGTTTATGACACTGGAGCCAATGCAAGGTCTATTAACCAAAAGATTATTGATCAAATAAAAGCAGATCTAACCGAACATAAGAGTGTTTTCAAAATTATCAGTAGCAATGACTTCACGAGTGGCCGGGCAAAACTTCGAATGAAGATAAATAAAATAGAAGAAATAATGGATGTTTTTATGGTACGCAACGATAAGTTCACATACCACCTTGTCCTATGGTTGGACGCCATAAAAAGTTCAAATTATTACAAGATAAGAATTTGAGAATTGCTCAAAAAGTTAAAAAAAAATTGTTATAAAAAGGTAAATCACAAAGAAGAAAAATAATATTTGGGAAAAAAGAAGAAAGAAACAACGACCAGACGAGAAGAGAGATAAACGTCACTGAGTACATGGAGAATGACCAATTTCTTGACAATCTTGAACATTTAAACAGTCCAGAGAAAAAGGAAGTGATTCGTCTTATAGAGAAATACAGAGAGGTATTCGTCAAACACAAATTTGATGTGGGAACTGTGAAACTTCAAGAGTTTCTTTTTAGCCTTACTTATTAGCCCTGCTACATTCCAGAAGCACATTTTCATCCCCTTTGTAGAACCAGATGGCCTCCGACTTTGCCGGGGAGATCCTCAGGCGCAGTTCGCGCACAGCCTGTATCGCGCAGGTCGTTGCGATTTCACCGATGCGCAACGTCTCGTGCCACCCGCGACCTCCTACCAGTAACAGAGTGTCGTCCGCGTAGCATACCATGGCCGCACAGTACCTCGTCGTACGCAGTGATCCACAGGATCGGTCCCAACACCGAGCCCTGTGGGACGCTACGCTCGACAGGCAGCCTTTCCTCCCCCTCTTTGCTGGTGTAGCATACCCATCTGTCGTTGAGGTAGGCGCGGATCAGCCGAACGAGGTAGCTAGGAACCTCGAAATGTTCCAGAGCCGCCACTATCCTGTCCCACGGCATGGTATTGAACGCGTTGACGATGTCTAAAGATACCGCCAGCGCCACGTCATCCCGGGAAACCATGTCCTCCGTGAGTTCCCGTACGCGTCTAACCGCGTCGATCGTCGATCGTCCTTTCCGGAATCCGTACTAGCTTTCGTGCCAGCCTGGCACCCGCCTTGACACGTGTCGCTCCAAACGGGCGGCGATGATTCTCTCGAGGAGCTTACCGACCTCGTCCAGTAGGCATATTGCCATCAACGAATCTGCTGGTTTCGTGCGTTAGATACATTTATCGCTAATTTTCCTCCGCGACAAGACCATCATCAGAATAATAACTGAAGAATAATAGTTCAATCGGTCAACATCGTAACTTGCTAGTGACTATTTCCGTGTATAATAAACAGTGCAAATAAATCAAATAAACACAACATTACTTTGCATCTTAACTTGCTAGTGATTCTCTTCATGTATACTAAAGAGTGCAAATAAATAAACTAAACATACTACTACTCTGTATCTTTAATTTACCTTCACCTTGAGCGTTAATAGTGTTCATGGTTCGCGATATCAACCTGATTGATCGCCAGTTAGTTGAGAATTCGTATCAAAAACATCAAGAGGAAGAATAAGAATGAATAACGTAATCACGAAGAAAATAAGGAGTACTATTGGCTTGTATGCGATAATTCGTATAATTTTAGCAAAGCAAATAAAAAGTACACCGCGGGGTATGGGATGATTGCAACATTCTCTTCGATTTCTATCTTTTTATTAATAGCTCGGATATTACTTCTCATAAAGCGAAATTGTTGTCACTCGATAATGTCATATAACTATGTAAGGTTTTGGTATAAAAGTTTGTGTTGCAAATATAATAGATTTTGCGTAATCGTAATTCAAAGTCAAATTGTTACTTTTGCTAGTTTTCTGCGTCGTTGAAATATTATTGGTAGATTTGAAATTCTGGAAGTTTGGTTCTAATATTTTGAAAATGAAAATCGGCTGACTTCTTCGTGGTTGCTGGTTATACCACGAAGTAATATCATGATTCTTCAGCAACGGAACACTTTGGTTTGAATAAGACTTTAGTTAAAGTTTGACAACAGCTTTACCACGTTTGTTTAACTATCGCGATAAGGGAGCTGAGCCCCTGAAAATGTATAAATTGTTTAAAAGGTTCTGACTCGTTATTCGCAGTACTCTCTGTAAAAAATAGAAAATATGTAACAAATATACAGTAGCGGACAAAAGTTTAAGACGATGATTTGTAAACCGGATTACAAACATCTTATACGCATATTGTTCTTCTATTCGGTTTGTCTCTTTGGAATAACGTAGCTGTATGTTTGACCTTCGTAACCTCAGACAGTCAGTTGTTAAATACAAACAATGTAGGAGTTACAACAGTTAGTTACCGCCTAGCACTTGGAAACAGTGGACATTAGTTTAAGACGATCTGTGTAAAACGTGAGTACGAGTACAGTTTTTGAACATTTTGATTCTGGAATGTCAAAATCATTGTTTAGTGTACCTTTTATTGCTTAAAATTCATTTAGGTAGGAACAGACTATGGGTAAATCAAAGAATTTACTTGAAAACGAAAGGGAACAAATCGTAAGGCTGCGAAAGCAAAGTAAAACCTTCACCGAAATAGCAAATATAGTGAACAGGTCAGAAACAGCTTGTAAACAAGCTTGGTATAAATTTTTAAAGACAGGCATGTATTGCGATCAACCGAAAAACGGAAGACCACGGAAAACAACACCGAAAATGGATCGCCGGATTCATCGATTGAGCGAAAAGGATCGTTTTCGTAGTGCAAATAATATTGCTGCGGAGATAAACTATGAAAACGATACACAAATTAGTGCTAGAACTGTTAGGAGAAGATTAGAAGACTTTAACTTAAGAGGACGAAAACCCCAAAAGAAACCACTGCTGAGTTCTAGGAATCGAAAAAGACGACTTGCATTTGCTAAAGCTCATAAGCATTGGACAAGTGAAGATTGGCAAAAGGTATTGTTTTCTGACGAATCGAAATTCAATCGCGTCTGTTCTGACGGGATACGGTACGTTAGACGTCGAATTGGCGAAAGTTTGAAAACACAGTGCGTTTTAAAAACTCTTAAACATGGTGGTGGCAACGTTATGGTGTGGGCGTGTTTTTCTCGAAGCGGCCCTGGTCCGATATGTCGTATCAATGGAATTATGGACCGTTTTCAATACAAGGACATACTCAAGAACACAATGTTACCTTTTGCACGCAACAATATGAGTGATGATTTTATTTTTCAAAATGATAATGATCCGAAGCACACGGCTCGGGTTGTGAAACAGTTTTTTCAAGAAGAAAATATCACCGTGCTGCCGTGGCCGTCGCAATCACCAGACATTAACCCAATCGAGAATTTGTGAAGCATCATAAAAAAGACAGTACAAGGTTATAAACCGAAAAATTTAAATGAACTTTACTCTACGATTGAAACAGCCTGGAATAATATTACGGTAGATTAATATAAAAAATTAATAGATTCTATGCCAAGAAGATGTACCGAAGGGATAAGAAATAACGGATATTGAACAAAATATTGAATTTAAACAAAAATTGTGTATATTTTTTAACCAAAAATTAATATTTTTTGTATAGTCTTAAACTTTTGACCGACGAAATATTATACAGATTTCGTTCCTTTTTTATAACTTAGCTATTGAGCAAAATATCAAAATGAAATTTTTTTTCTAAGTGTACAAACAAATGTACAATTAGTTAATACCAAAAGTAGAACACCGTATTTATATTTTTTATGGAAAGTAAATCAATTATTTATTTCTTCCATTTCGTCTTAAACTTTTGTCCGCTACTGTATGGTTGTTAATGATATAAAAATTATTTGTGGGGCCAAATTTATCATCCCAAGTAAAAGAAATTTGTAGCTACACTTCCTATTGTAAATGGTGTAGAAGAAGATAGTCATCTGCTCAAATATTTATTTTGGATGTACAGAAACATGCTAACATGTAATTAGGAAAAACTCACAGAGAATAAAGTGATTTTCAATAGTAATAATTCTAATAATACTATTTCATATTCTGTTTCATTACAATCTTCTTTTAAGCTTTCTTACTACAATCACTTTTATTACTCATCCAGTATATTTTTTGACATATGTTGATAGTATTAGCAGAAAAATGCAAATTAATCTAATTAATATCATTAACGAGAACAATATAAAGCGATCATTTTATCTTTCAGTTTTTCCTAATTACATTCTAATGGTGAAGATGTTAAATTGATATATCATATTTGGATATAACGTCACGTGTTAGTGTAACTAATTGTAACGTCCATCAGATATTAAACCTTTTTCAAATAGATGCCGGAAAATCTAAATAACAATTATCATATGTTACTAATGGATAAAAGGCTAAATTCTTTGCTTATTTATTGCAACTTTTGTAATTTTCTATTCAATATAATTTTGTTAACACTGACATTTGTTATTGTATAACATTATTACCTACACTGGTATTATTTTTTAGGATCTTGAAGAATATGCAGGGCCTATACAAATATTAGGAAACTACCCAGCAAAAGGATTTTGTATAAAGTATTCCAATGTGCAGAATATGAATGACTTTGTTAATTGGGCATTATTGATAATAGATTATTTGAAAAATAAACAAATACCACACAATATATATATTACGAGAGGGAAATCAAATATTAAAGAAAATAAAGAAAAGTACAGAGACGTAAGAATTTACATCTGGGCCAGAAAATCTACTCAAGGTGCAAAAGACATTCATGAGTTTAACGTGGCAGCTTGCGAACTTTTTGGACACTTGTCAATAAAATGTGAGTAATCGTTAGTATATATATGTCGGGTTATCGTTAAGACTTGGGTTAGGGGCGTGTAATGAATCATTACCGGGATTATTCATCGTTGTCACACAATCGACGTAGCGTTTATTAACACAAGTATGGATGTTATAAGATTGGCGAGTGGCCGCGGTAACTAGACACTAACGACAATGACCTTAGATTCGATATGACGAATCCACGGTCAACGGGATAACAGATGTACTTTGCTCCAAAGTCTAAGTCGGATTCGACTTACTTCTCGCGATACAAGGATTACTTGACTAACTCTTTATTGAGACGTGGATTATTCACCGATCGTACAGACGCTAGATAACTGACTAACGAGACTGCGAGAAAGGGGATGACTTCCCGTCACGATGACGCTACAGAGGAAAACTATAATGGGGTGTGCCTAAGGGCGCGAGATCATCGGATTAGTCGAGGAAAGCCTCCGCTCGGAGGGTGAGGGAAATGGACGTCGCTGTTAATTGGTTAATTTCTATGTTGGTGGTTAGAGAAGGATGCCAGCCGCTCTTGAGATTTTTGACAAAAAAGAAACTGGTGGTATCTCTGGAAAATCAATTATGAATCGCTGTACTCGTTTGAGAAACTTTCACTTTCCCGCTATATTGTCGATATATGACATAATAGTACTACCAAGTAGTATTAACAATTGTAAGTAATGAAACTCTTTAAGCATATGACGAAGCCCCTGCTCAAAAAGTCAAGCCACACAAGATACCACAAAAGTCGTGTAGAACCAGAAAGATTTCAGAATATTTTGTTCAGCGATAGCGATACTTTAAAGATCATTACAACTTTGATAATTATTGTAACATTATTTGCACAATCTGTTGCGTGACGAATATCTTAATGTCAACATCTTTCAATAGGATAATCGTGAAATGAACGGATGATTGAGAGGTACGAGACAAATTTCGATGTTATTTTAATACATCACAAGGTTCAATACAGTGGCAAGAAAATTATATGTAGAGAGCTATAATGTGTTACGCTTGTGAAAATGAATACATACGATTAACGAATATTTACCTGTTCTTACTAATTTGTTCGATATGTGTATCTCCCTACATATTTTCTTTCATAATATGACATTTGTAGTTTTTATCATTAAAATCGCGAAGCACGCGATAAAATGCCACACATCTTAATACCATAACATGATTGATGGACTGTGTTTGAAATTAAAGCACAATGAAATTAGAATTAGGAATATATTAGTTAATACAATTACAACGCTCAGTATTGAGACTTATTTTCTCGTCGAATGACCCTTAAATTTTTTGAGGATCATCTTGGATCACTAGTTTTCTTCCTTCGTTAGATTCTTAATTCTATCGACCCACTCGTTCGCCACGATTTATTTATCTTGCTTTATCGGCACGACAGTGACATGTCCAAACTCCTTCGTCGAGGATTAACTGTCGTCGCCGATTAGCCGGTTCTGATGTTTTCCTTTTTCTTTTCTCTTCTTCTTTTTATTTTTTCGCTTTCTTGCGACGATAACGGTTCAACAACAGTTCGACAACGATTATCACCATCGATTCGCTACCGTCCGAATCGTGGCACGCACTCGACGATAAAAATTAAATTTATTTTTCAAAGTAGATACGTTTGCATTCATTTTGATTAAATAAACATATCTAATAGAAGTTACTTCTACCGCCACAATTGGAGCGCACTGCGTTTGCGACTTGGAATATCTCTTTGTAACTTTAAACCAGGATAAATAATTATCATTTTTCTTTATGTATGTTACAGCCAAAGAGACATACGAGAACGTTACGGAGGAATATGTAACACGTGCTTTGCGAGAGGCAACCGAAGAAACTTTCTCTTCTATCGCTGCTGAAATTAAAGCGTTAGTAGAATCTAAAATAAATGCAGCTGCAGTACAAAAACAGACAGTGTAATACTTTCCAAATCTATAACTAGGCAAAAGCACAAGGAAACATCACGGAGCTAAAATAACGTCCACAGTTGTTGCTTAAACCATTTTACATTTGCGAACTATATTCGGTTATTTTTAAATTAACAAAGAGAAATTGTTTCCAAATCCAATTTCGCCGTTTGAGATGTCACGTAATAAATGACGAGCTGTTATAAAAAGGCGAATGAGCAATAGCCCATTCGTATGCTTTATCAACTGCAGAATACAGACTAACTTACTGACTAAAGGACTGGGTTTTTTATCTCTTCATTATGATTTACATATCTTATGGGTGGGAGTCCGGCTATTGTCTTTTCTCATCGCTATTGTCACGAACCAACTTTCCTTTTTGCCATGTGGTACGCCAGATGTGACGGTCCTTGTAAAATTCCACGTAGTCCGAACGCCAAGACCTATCTATTGTTCCATTAACTCGCAACAGGCCTAGGAAGACAAACATAAACCGAATCTGTTCAGTTTCAGTTTCCTTCACGTAAACATTTTCGGTTTATGTTTGTTGCACGCTCTTACCTAATACGGAGAAAGCGGGTGTCTGGCAAGATAAGAGTTTTTCCACGAACAAGGATGCCCACGAGCCATATCTAGCTCTCCTTGTCTTTACTACCTAATTCATTTACCAATGGGCATCGCGGATCTTACCCTCACTTTTCCACCAAAAGGTGTGGACAACGAATCCGCGTTCTGAGTTCCAAAGGGAACACCCACACCGAGCTTTCTTCTTTGATGGTACGAGTCCGTTCAAATAGTTCTATTTCTAATTTTAATCCAGTTACAATATTGGCCTCTGTAATAAAACACTAAGTCTGAACTCAACTTTTGTGTAATTACTTAAAAATTACGTGACACTATCGCATGACTAGGTGTTATCGACATACCCGATGTCGACAGATGCCTGACTTTTGGTTGACGTTACAGAGGCATGCATACGCGTATACATATACATATACATGACATGGATATACCTCCGTGATCTCTGGCATAGCAACATAACATTCCTATTGAGCGTAGCAACCGCGATTCGCACGGTGTCAATTCAGACCACTCGTGTTCTGATATATGCAAATTAAAACAAAATTGATGTAATATTACACTTTACTGTGTACATTTTTTCACTATTATAAACAACTATTACTATAATAATATAATAAATTAAATAGTATGCTATAGACTATAAAGAACAATGATAAAATGTATGTTTATGTTAACACGCCGAATGTCATAATGGTCACGGTGACCGGCACTCAACTTGGCCGTAGCGCCGTGCAGCAACGCACCAAAATAAGGAAAAATACATAATTTGAACAAATGTCAATAGTTAAAAATTGTTTATTACCACCATCGTTACTACAATAGTGTGATGAAATTAATGCGGCATAAAACATAGAAAAATAGTTTTATTTATATATGTAATATGGATTTATCATGTGCGTCCCTCTCTCCCACCAGTGGCTGTCGAACATTAGAAAAAGCAGCTTTTTACGTATTCTACCTTAATTAATGAACAGTAACCCTAAGGAACGTGTCGACTTGAAAGATGTTTGATGGCAATTAAAGGCCTTGATATTAAAGTAAAAAATGCTAAATCATGTGACGGTCCTTTAGGATTATTGCGGGTCCAAATAAGTATGACCGAGGGATGGATTATGGTTTATGGCAGGTGCCGGGACGCAACAACATAGAACAATTATTTAGCAACGCGAAGAGACAATATGAGATAATTGATAATCGCAAAAAATAAGTGATTCGAGTGAAATTGCGCTACAGCGCCATGGGGGTTACTGGCGACCTCAGTGAGATAAATTCATTAATGATGATTATATGTATCGCGTAATAAAAAAGTCATCGTGATGCTACGGCCAAACCTTGTAAAACTGGCGTGACATTCAACGTGTTAACAATTCTTTGGTATATCTGTTTGTTTCTTCAACCATCATTGTCCAAAGAGAAGGAATAAAAAAGAGATTAAAATATTCGATCGGTTTGACACTATGAGAGAAAAGATATTGCAAGATATTGCGATTTTACTACAAATGTGATTAAATTGTTCTGATCATAATATGCGTGGCTCCCGCTGGTAACGATGCATGTGTTGCGTAAAAAATTCAACAATTGATAAAAAATAAAAAAAACTTGTCGACTTTCGAACAGAAGATCGAGATCTTTATTTTGACTCAATTTATACAATAAACTAGTATTTGCGGCCTTTGATCGTACTTGTCATATATGTGGTGACACATGAGTCACGATGAGTTTTAATTTAAAATATTAAACATTTCGGTGTAGATATAACTATACCCAGTTAGTTGTAATATTCGTGAGTCATGCGTAGTTGAGATTGCGCTCCTTTTTTATTGGCGACAAGAAGAACTATACCATCTGCAAAGACTAAAACGACGACTTTATTGTCTCTTTCAGTGCTTGTCTTCAGACTCACAAAGTTTTTTATTAAAGTGACACGAGGAAGCAAATTAAAATATAGTACAATTATCAACATGTATGAAAAAGATATCTGCAGATTTTACGTCGAAAGAGGACATGAGAAGTGCGTACAGGACGGGCCGAGTGCCCCTCTGCTCCACTTGAAAAGAGCGATAAGAATGATTTACACAAGATATACCTCGTACTGTATCGTGAAATTGTTATTAGAGTTATTAGGTTTTGAAGTTCGATATTTAATTGATTCATACAGATTCAGTTTTTATATTCTGTATTTCTCCACCATGTAGAGCCATATGAACACACTGGATACACTTAGGCCGACGCCTAAGACAAAGGAGTGTCGTTAGAAGTCGTATCAACTTAGCATGTAGGAACTAGTGATCGTATCAACCTAATATCCTCAACAAAATAATAATTTCAATGTATTCAATTGTGTCAACCGATGCACTATCATGTTCAAAAAATGACTAACATGCTAAACTAACATGCTAACTATGCAATAGTAACATAACTGGTCGAGTCGAGTATCATCGTATTGTAAGCTAAGCATATCAAATTAAAATGTTCGTCCCATTCTTTCTCTGAGTCCTTTTGAACACTGTTTAACATGTTTGCTATTACAGCGTGAGTTCGTTCTAATGATCCATTACTTTGAGGGTGGAAGCTACTAGTTTTAATATGTTTTATTTTGAAAGCTTCTTCGTATTTTTGCATTAAGCTATTAATAAAATTTTGTCCTCTATCTGTCAGTATTTTCTTAGGTGCTGAAAATATGTATATGTAATGATTTAACAGAAAATTTCAAAAAATTTCTGTTTGTTGATTTTTTATAGGAACAAGGATAAGGTATTTCGTGAGTTCGTCAATGAATGGAAAGTATAAAGGAATTGCCTTGTCTCGTTTTCTTCAATGGTTCTAATATATCCATTGCTATCTTGTTATTTGGTTCCAACGGTGGTCGGTTATGCATGTTTCTTCTTTCTAGGTCGAATCCTAGTCATCTTTGCGGTTTGACAGGTCTCACAGGTTTTGAATTTTTTCCATAAGATTCGGAATTTTGTATCGTTCTCTTATTTTATCATATGTTTTCTGTATTCCGGGATGCTCTATTAAATCGTGGTTCTCTTGCAGAATTTCCTCAATTTGCTCTTCAGTAAATTCCTAAATTAGTTCCCATGCTAGTGTAAATTCTTTATCTTTATCGATGCTGTTGTCACGGATCGAATATCTGTTTGGCACGTGTTACGCCAGATGCGTCCTTGAGAGGTTCCCCATTGTCTGGGCGCCAAGATCTACACATTGTTACACTGCCACAAGCCTAAGGAAATACCATAAACCGAATCTGTTCAGTTTCATTTTTCTTCACAAAAACATCTTCGGTTTACGGAGAAAGCGAGTGTCTGGCGAGATAACAGGCTTTTCTCATGAACAAGGATGTCCACGAGCCACATCGGCTCTTTTTTGTCTTCACAATTTCATTTATTAACCAATGGGCATCGCGGATCGTTAGCCTCACCTTTCTACCGAAAAGTGTGGACGACGAATCCGCGTTCTAAGTTCAAAAGGGCACACCCACACCGAGCTTTCCTCCTTCATGGTACGAGACGGGTCCGGACAGTTCTTCTCGTGATCTCTTGTAATAAAAAATATAACTGTGACCAATAAACTCAATTTTTTACCGAATCTTTGGTTATCACTTAAAATTACGTGACACTGTTGTGGAATAGAATCATTCTTTTGATTTTATTCTTCTCGGTTTCTCTGAAGTCGTAATCTCTAAAATCTATCTTTCTATTCTTTTGAAGGATGTTCCCCATCTTGTTGAGCCATGCTCGAGGTTCATAGTCTCCAGGTTGTGTTTTCTTCAGTTGGTAGAAGCTTTTGTCGTTAGGACAGATCTGTAAGTATTTTGGTTTTTCGCTAGATCCGATCCATAGTCCATAATCAAATCGAATATCGTATTCAGAGTCAAGTTCTGCGTTAAGTTCTTCGTTCGTAAGTGTAACTGGTTCGTTGGTTGTACAATGTATTTTACTGAGTACGTCAGCTGCAGTGTTGTCTTTGCCTTTTGTATATTCGATGTCGTATTCGTATTCCTCGAGTTTCAGTCTCCATCGTATAAGTCTTGATGAAGGCTATTTACAATTTTGAAGCCATTTAAGAGCTTGATGGTCTGTTCTAATGGTAAATCGTCGTCCAAGTAGATACTGTCGGAGGCGTTTGACTGCCCATACTATTGCCAATAATTCTTTCTCGGTTGTAGAATAATTACGTTCAGGCGGATTTAAAGTTCTTGATATGTAGCTGCATGGATGTCCGTCTTGGGATAGAATGGCTCCTATTCCTTCGTTACTTGCGTCAATGGTTAGTGCGAATGGTTTACTATAATCTGGATATTTTAACACGGGAGGTGTTTTGTCAGTCCGAAACGTGACCGTAAGAAATACTGACTTCCCCGTATCTTCCCTCCTCCTATCGAGGTTTCGGAGGCGTTCCTCCATCAGTTTGGTCAAAGAGATGCCTAGTTACTGTATCTTGTGCTCGTTCGCGACGAGACGCGCTTACTCGCCTTTTGGAAGCCAGCTCCTTTTGGAATCCCTCGTTCGCCGCCTCCAACGTTGCCACGCGTCTTTCCATTATCGCGGAGACGCCGGGAGAGGGATCCGTCCTTCTCGCGAGCTCTAGTCGCACCCGCAACGACGAACATCGCCGGCTCCCCAGCATCTTCACGTACATGGCCTTGAGGTTGCGCGATGTTTCGACAACCTTGGCCACCTCAGAAGCTCGACGGAGTAATTCCGCTCCTATGTTTGCCGTAGTAGATGATCTCATTTCTTCGGCCAGTTCCAAGGGGAACTCGGAAGATCCGCCTGCCTTCCTGTTCTTCGTGCGGGGCGTTTGGACGACGGCGGTCTCTTCTGCCTCCGACGTTTTACCGAACTGTAGGCTCCCCGTGCTCAGTGCGGAGTGGAAGAATCCTTCCATGGGAGGGGCCGCCTTCCTCGTACGTTCGGTGCCAGCGTGTGTGGGCTTAGGAGGTAACTCCGCTTCGCCCCTTCCTCACGTAGCTTCCTCCGCCTCTTCATCCTCATTCATAATTTTATCTTTTTTTTCCATTAAGTCCGAAGACGTTACGGAAGAAAAAAATTACGGAGCAAAGCTCGGTGTGGGCGTGCCTTTTTGAACTAAGAACGCGGATTCGTTGTTCACACTTTTCGGTAGGAAAGTGAGTATAACGATCCGCGATGCCCATTGGTTACAGCCAACGTTTGATAAATAAAAATATGAGAAGAAAGTCTCATGCCGACATGGCTCATGGGTGTCCTTGTTCATGGGAAAAACCTGCTTTTCCGTTAGACAAACATCCGCTTTCTCCGTAATTTGCAAGAGCGTGCCCATTATTTTTAGATTGTTCTCAGCATTGGGCGTGATGGCCCCTCTACTGCCCAAGACCACTGGCAAAACTTGGCCCTTGTCGATGTTAAATTTTTTCTTTAAATATTCTAAGCATGGGAGGTATTTGCTGACCTTCTCTTTCTCCGTTTCGGACAGGTAATCCTTATTCTCGTAGCGGACCGTTACGTCGACCACGAGAATCCTTTCCTCGTTTTTAATTACGAGGTCCGGTTTATACCTTGTGGAATCTGGAAGATTACCTTCCACGTTGAGAGTTGGTTCAACAAACACCTCATTATTTTTTCTTAGACTATCAGCAAGAGTCAACTTTACCTCATCGTGCCTCTTGATTCTCAGGCCTTTGGTGTATTGACACAGCCCTAATATGTGACCGAGGGTCTCGGGCTGGGCACGACATCTTCTACAAGTTACATCGATTCTCTTGTCGGCCCGTGCCAATACCGTTCTTGTACCAAAGGTGTTGGTCCTGAGTCTTAAGGCATCGATGAATCTCGATGGTTTGAGCAGGTTATATTCTCTAAGCCACGCGTTGCCAGACTTGTTTTTAGAGAAGTCAAGTACCCCTTCGGTTTATGGTGGTTCCTTAGGTTTATTGCGGGTCAGTGTAACGGTGTGTGGACCTTGGCAGTCAGACCACGAGGGACGTCGCACGGACCATCTCACGCGACGTAACACTGTGGAAGAAGTTTGCCGAAGTTTCATGGGGCAAGGTGCCACGTACCGAAATGTAGTGGCACAAGTCAAAGTAATGAAGGAGCATTCAAGTGTGAAGCTTGCCCCATGAGCTTCGGGACTCAAAGAGGGCTATTCACCCACGAACGGCATGCACATTCTGCCGTTAGAAATGGAAAGAGAAACGGAATAATGGACCCCCCTAGTATAAGTTATAGTAAAACATGGACGGTAGAAGAGGTTACCCTCCTGAAGGAGCTCGAAGGAGCTCCTGAAGGAGCATGTGAAGCTGACATATATACAGTCGATTAGAAAAATGTCGGGTCACCAGCATAATTTTGTCTTTTAAGCTCTATATTTTGAGTAAGTGTGCAATTATATAGAAAAATGTATTGAAGTACGTTAGAGTATAATATAGAAAATCTATAAATCCCAGAACGATTGATTTTTTTTACATATATTACAAGAAACATCAGAAAAATGCAAAATTTTATATCACAAAAATTGAGGCATTTTGTTACTTTGTTATAAAGTAAAAATAATACCTCCATAATTCTTGAATATTTCGTTAGATACTCTATATTTTTAATTATTTCTCTTAAACGGTTCGGTACGTTAGTTATAAATTACTTTTCTGCGCGCGCGCGTGTGTGTGTACAATTATACTATAAACAAAAGATAAGAGTTAGGTTTCATTATAGGTCATTGTGCTTGCCACCATAAGGCTGTCGGCAACTAATACTGACGCATAGTTGTCACAGACGCACAATTATAGGCAGAATTCACTGTAGTGGTATCGACAACTTTTTGCGAATATCTGGGAAACTATGGCCGAACGGCAATTATATATAGGCAAAAGTTATATAAAAAGTTAATTTCTATAACATATTCAAAAATCATCGAAATCGGTGAAGTGGAAGTCTTTGAAAGTAATTTCCGAGATATTAATAAAAATACCTTCGATAGTGCACATTGAACTTTGCCTATATAAACGTTACTAATATAACCATCTTCAGTATACTAATATAACCATCGTAAAGCAATATTATGCTACGTTGAACATAGTATGTATTTAAATAAACAAAAAAGTCTACCGTTTAAATCGTTATCACGTTAAGCTAAGTTATGTCAAACTTTAAAAATGTACAACCAATGTAAGTTTCTGAACCAATGGATTCCTAAACACAAAATCGTTATATTTCATCTCTATCCATCGAGTACTATCAAAAAACGCAAAAACATTTTTTTAAGAAGGCGATGCTCTTAAACCAATATTACACTGCACGCTACCAAGTACAAATCTGTATAATACGGCGGTAGAATCTAAAACATTCCTTAAGTGACCAAGGTTTCGATAACCGATTTTGCGTAGGATATCCTGTAGATACCGAAACCAATATCGCTATTGTGTTATATTCGTCGTCAAGTATAAATAGTCCAAACATAATCTCTTTCTGTTCCTGTTTCTTCTAAACATGTGGACGTTTCAAAATGGTTTTTAACACTGTTAAGCTTGAATTATACATTTATTTAACGAGCACTTGAGTCTTTAATGCAAAATATGAAGAAAACAATCTTGCAATTCTTGAATAAAGCTCTACAGAAGGAAGAGATACTTTTAAGCTCTTAACCAAGTATAATGGTATAACATTCTACAGGTGTATAACAATATACTACCAGAGGATCAAGCAGAAATCAAAAGTAAAAAATTCCACGACAACAACATTTCTGGTGCTAGAGATTAAAATAACAGGAATAATGGCGAAAGGAAAGATATATACGTACTATTGTTGGACTCGATACAACGACGCAATACTTTATAACCGAGAAAAATACTTATTGGCAAGAAACACAAAGAAGTAATAGGAAATGTGTATTATGTAGACAATGTAGCGAGAAGGTCAGGAAACTTAATACATTTATAAGGTAAAGGCGGCATATCTTAAGGATACTGTATGCAGAATCACCTTGAAAAGGATATAGGTAAGCTAAAAATATTAATAAAAAGTAAAAAAGGAAAAAAATAGAGGAACAGGAATAAAATAAATCAAATACAATGATAAGACGAAGATATATATGTAGGACGTAACAACATTTACAAAAACAGACACATTCCAAGTAATAAGAAAGCAAATCAGATACCAGACAAAAATAGCGATAGACAGTTTGGAAATTAGTCATAGTGACAAAGTGAAGTAACTGGAATACAGCTAGAGAACTTTCCGAGGCAATAGCAATGGCAACTCTTCTATATAATACAGGAGTAAGGACCTATTACTGAGCAGAAGTAAAAACAATACATGCAGGTTTCCTAAAAAGAATATGATATATCAGCAGAATATGTGTTTAGAACAGAAGCAGGAAGAATAGGCTTGAAACATAAAATAAGAAAAGGGCATAGGCTATAACTAAAGAAGGACACAGAATTAGATAGGAAAACACTGAACTTAACAGGATACACACAGGTAATTAACTCAAATACAGCTATGAATCTAGTGATAAAGCAACAATAATAAATTTTAATTAAATAACAATGGAATAAAATAATAATATAACGGAGAAACTCTCTGAAGAAAACAAAGAAAAAGTACTTAGAATAATATAGCTGTAGCGAAGTATATACGAAGTATATACATAAATATATGAAAAACACAGAAACGATAACAAAAGCTAATTGCTTAAATATGAAACTATCATTAATAACTAAAAGGAATGAGAACACTAGTTAATCTGGCATAATAATAATATAAATATTATAGATACAAAATAAAGGTACAGAATAGAGTACAAAACAGGTAAAAATGAGATTTGTAGTACACACTTACGTACGTATGTAAGAAGAATAATTTGAACATCGGCTAACTCATAATAAAAGAATGCCTGCAATATATTGCCTGCAGTATAACCAAATTCTTTAAAAAATAAACGATTAAATGTAAAAAAACAACAACAAACGATAAATCTCCTTTATCAACAAAGAAAAGTAGTTATGGTAACTAACAAATTTTATTCACAGTAATTCAAACAAATTCACCAATTATGAAAACAACTTAAAAAGTTCGCTATGAACGTTTTGTACTAACTAACAAATTTAAATATTTCTAATCCAAGTATGAATAAGCCACAAATAATTTTATATAGCAACACACATAAGTAATATTAAATAAATAGAATTTTTCTTATTGAAATGTGACAGTCTGTGACAAAAGACGAATTGAAAAGGAAAAAATAACTTTAACAAAGAAGAAATGAATTTATAAAAATTTATTCCTAAAAAATTGTGGCCGGTGAGATAAGTGAAATAAAAGTATAAAAAACAGCTAATATTGAATGAAACATGTAATGTATTCTCTCAACGTACATTTGCAAAGCGGTTTATTTTATATTTCATTTCCGAGCTTCTTTGTTCCTACCCAGTCATGGCAGTTCAAAACTATTTTATGAAAATTAAGAATTTCCTACATCAAATCATTTCATTTGCCAGACTTCATATATTTCTAGATTATTCACACAAAATTAGTAGAGCGCGCAAACATTAAAAGGAAATAACCGATCAGATACCAGTAGCCCAAACAAACAGGGACAAAGGTTAAAATAAGATATTAAAAATAGCAGTCATCATTGAAATTTGTATGAGAAGTCCTTGAAAAAGTAAATTCTTCTTTAAATGAAAGGCGGTTATGTTAATGAAAATCAAGAATGTAATGAAAATACAAAAAACATAAAAGACAAAAACTGTATTTGTTATTACGACTTACTTTTACATGTAGAATAATTTCTTTTCCGGTTACTGTACTACCTCATCTATCCTGGAACAAATTTTTAGATTAAAATTATTTATACAAAACTGTATTTTTACAAAATTGTATGTATAAAATACTTACGTTGGCTAAATCTCTTTTTACAGAAACTTTGCAGATCAAGTTTCTAGTCAAACTTAATTCTCCACTTAGTACTCATTACCAAGTAATGCTTGGTAAATTCGAAAATTATAAGCTTCAGTAAATTTTTATACGATGCACACTCTACCTTGACTGGAATACGAAAGACGATCGAACAGCACCGATATCTACGATGACAGTGAAGACAGAGGAGTAGTGCTGCTTGCTGATTGGCTACACTTCAGGACTATACAGGTGGAGTATATACACGATCATTGCGCACAAGTTACCTTGTGGCCTATATTTGTAAGATTTAGATGTGATTCTTTTGTTAATTTTCCATGGTTGTACTTCATTTCGAAGATTAATTAAATAAATGTTTAATAACGATTTTAATACCGGAAATAACGATTATTATACTGCGAATCTTTATATAATTATAGTATAGTAAAGTATGTAAAATACGTGTATGTGTTATGTACAATGTGTTATGTACGAAAGAATTCAAATGAACTCGCTACTGAAACTTTAAAGATATATATATAAAGATAAAGATTTTGCGTGTGTGTGTGATGCACTTGATATTTCAAAATATTCTCATAACTACAGCAAAATACAGATATCAAGATTATGCGTGTAAAATTTGAATTGGATAATATTTTTAACAGTTCGAGAATACTCATTACAGAAACACGCAAAAACAGAGCTATAAACGTTTCTCTATTTCTATCTCTTACCACATTATTTGTATTTCTTACCTCATACTAATATTTAGTTCGGTCACTTTTGCCTCGAATAATATCTCTAGGACGGTTTTTCATACTGTGTTCTAATTTTTGTTGGATATTTATGCCAATATTATTCCATATTTAAGTAATTGCCTGTTTTCATATCGTTTCCTTATTTATTTTACAGTTATTTAATCTTCTACCCATTCCATCCCATATATATCATATTGGGATTATATCTTGTAGATAAATATGACAAGGTGTATTTATAAACAAGTTATTTATTATAAATTATTTAATATGTATACAGGCCAGTCGTATTATAGCGGCGATAGTTAGAGTCAAATTATTAATTTTAGTTTTTTATCGTAGTTAATATTATGTTGGTTATGGCCATCATGAAGGCGAATCAGGATAGTCCTGGCCGAGGTCGCTGGTCTGAACCTATTACAAATAACATCAATATTAATATAGCAAATAAATATCGTAAACATCGATATCATTTGTAAGGGGATGCATTTTGAGCGTAGTGAATTTATGTTGAACAGTTTTTGAATACTAGGTTGAAATTAGATAATAATGTTGTTACTTACGTCATAGATTTACCCGTTAATTTTAAGGAGATGTAACTGTTCAGGTAGCGTTAATTCACTGGATATGTCGCCCTAAAACAGGATGTTTAAATTTTAGATTATATACTGTACTGGTAGGAAGTATTTTAACGCTAGAATTATGAGTTTTGATTAAATATAGCAAAGTGTCAAGTCACTACGAGCAAGGACGTCAGTCGTAAAAAATGACAGTAATTGTATAATAACAAAGGACAAGCCAAATATAGCAGAATGACTCATCGGCCAGCGGATGGGTGTGTCTATCAAAAGCAAAAGAAATTTGGAAGATCTTAGTTTATAGGACTTGTTAACAATCAATGTCACGCGGTCGATACAATGTTCGAGTGGGCTGTGTTAAGACACACAACATAATTTATAAAATAATTCTTATATTTGATTTAAGAAATGATAGCTCGTTTGCGAGTAGTATTTATTAGGCAGTGGCTGAAATTCAGTTGATAATTTGAATTTAATAATTAAATAACTAACGTATGAGTTTTTAGTCTGGCAAGTGTATTATTTTGTTTTGTTTACCTAATGGATGGGTATTTTGCTGCGATGACTCTAAATTTGTAGATGTAAATAATGGGATTGGTTGATATTATTATAGGGAGTGGATGATCACTGCATGCACCTTGAGAGTCGTATAGCACTGGTAGAGTTAATCGAGTGGAGATAGTGGCTAACTATTGATAAACTGCGCAAAATGCACTTGCACTTGCACATAAATTCAATCGAGGTTGTTAGTTAGAATTACGTAGCAGGCAAAGGTATATGTTATACGCATGATGTTAGGATAACGAATGATACTCACGAGCGTGACATGGTTTATACTTGCGCATCCTGCTCGACCACCTTGCGATTTTGGTACTTTATTACATTCGAGTTGCGAATATAATAACGACGCGTACTATGACTGATACTTGGCGCCGTGTTGCGTACGATCTTAGATCTATCATGCGAGATATCGAATCTATTGCGTTGTTAATCGTAATTGTAATTGTACAACAGTAAAAAGACATAGTTAGCTAAATCCTTTGTATAGGTTTTTACTTATTTGCTTATTAAAATTAAAATTAGAATCTATAAAGTTGAAAAGAGGACATCTATTAAGCGCCGTAAAAACCTATCCTGAAGTAGATACACAATTTAGTTCTATATATATTAAATAATCAGCGAAGGATAGAGCTACTAATGTTTGCTAATGGGCTAATGTTACAATTTATTGTTAAGATAAAAACCTGGAATAGAAATGTTTTGTTCCGGTTTACGTAAAATTACATTTTTGTTATATCAACATGTTGTTTTGCAATAAAGTTTATATGAGTTTGAAGGCTTTGTAATCCCAATATACATTCTTGTTGATAATAACTTTGAGACTCGCATTATATTCAAATATCAATCGTTTAAATTCGGCACTTTACAGGATACGAATACTCTTCTGACTCGCCGTGTGTGAGGGCACAAGGTTAGAAAAGCTCTCTCTTGAGCAAAGACGACGTCCCTGTCACGTACCAACTTTCCTTTCTGCCATGTGGTACGCCAGATGTGACGGTCCTTGTAAAATTCCACGTAGTCCGGACGCCAAGACCTATCTATTGTTCTATTAACTCGCAACAGGCCTAGGAAGACAAACATAAACCGAATCTGTTCAGTTTCAGTTTCCTTCACGTAAATATTTTCGGTTTATGTTTGTTGCACGCTCTTACCTAATACGGAGAAAGCGGGTGTCTGGCAAGATAAGAGTTTTTCCACGAACAAGGATGCCCACGAGCCATATCTAGCTCTCCTTGTCTTTACTATCTAATTCATTTACCAATGGGCATCGCGGATCTTACCCTCACTTTTCCACCAAAAAGTGTGGACAACGAATCCGCGTTCTGAGTTCCAAAGGGAACACCCACACCGAGCTTTCTTCTTTGATGGTAAGAGTCCGTTGAGACAGTTCTATTTCTAATTTCAATCCGGTTCTATTTCTAATTCCAATTCAGTCACAATATTAACCTTTGTAATAAAACTCTGAGTCTAAAGAATAAAGACTATACTAAAAAATCACCAGTCGTGTAATTACTTAAAAAATTACGTGACATCCCCTTGCTTAAGAAAATTACATTCCGTATTTTAACAGCTTCAACTCGAAGGTATGACTCAATCATTTTTCATCTTTCTACAAAATTGTTGTTACCTATATTAGCATGTCGGAGATGAAAGGACACCGGGCCTTCCCTTTGGAATTCTTTGGAAAATCCCCAATACTTTAATCTTTATAAGTTAACCCGATTATAATTGTCCGAGATTCGCGATAATGAACTTGGGTTCGAGGCGACAAGAGAACCGTCCGGTAAAGTAATAATCGAGGAAAATATGGAACCGATCTATGTAGATATTTAAGGGATCTATTGAACAAGATCAATAATGAAAATGTTACGAAGGAAAATTTTTCCTATTATATACAGAGTAGGCGTCGTCTTTTATGAACAAGAACAAGGAGAGAAATTCGACGGTCCTTCGGATGGGATAAGAATAAATATAATGTCCGGGCCCTTCTCGCAGGGGCATTCGATTGTTGCATATTCACTACCGTAATCCCCAGGTCGTAATATACATTGAAAAATTTTGAACAGATGTTAGGATAATAAAATGAGCCGTGACACTTTTACAATTTATGATTTTCCAATCCGCGGTCAAATAACACACTCAATATTCTGATTTGTAACTCAACATAAGTAAAGAACACAAATTTATACGTCCACTGTATTGCATATCTCGTTGAAAATGTAGAAAATCGCTAGTAGAACATAGATTATGAAGATACGTTTTACTTGTTATGATATATTAATTTTAGTTTTTCAGCTGTGTATCATATTTGGATCTAGGCTTGAATACTTCTTCTCTACTAGTGTTGCTGTCTTTAAGATGTGTTTCTCGCAATAGGCCTATAGCATTGTACTATATATTCAATATTACTTCATGATTATATTATGAAAATTATGTAAGAAAATTTAAATAAAAGAGAAATTTCAGGTAACAAACTGATAGAGCATGTCATGTAAAATATGTTGTAAAATGAATAAACGATTCACTTTTTATAACATTGCATAGTTTATTTATTTTGTAAAATGTTTCGACGTACTCATTTTTTTATTATTTTTATGCAAAATTACGTTATTCTCCTATAAAACTTGAACTTTGTAATTTAATTCTCTCAAGTTAACTTACTGTTTGAAATTGACTTCCTTCTGCGCAAACATTTTTCATTTTTTCACTGATCTCAATATCAATTTCAGTAATTTCAATAAAAATAAAAATAATTTTCAGCATTACCAACAATTCTATTCGCTGATAAAATTAACACGTTCTTCCGAAAATTGCACGACTTGTTTTATCCTATTCTTACCACATTTTGAAATACAAACTTTTAAATCTAAATTTCAATCTAACAACGAAGGTCATCATCCAGGTTGATACATGTTCCCGTTTCGAATACACGTCAAAGGAAGTGTCTTCTTTCATAAGTTGGGATCACTATAAGCATCTTCGATCAGCATTCTATTCTTCTGTCTTAAAATAATACAATATGCTCAAATATACTACAACCTGCTACAATATGCTACTGCAAGAGTAATATAGGCAATTGTGACCGAACACAGAAGACCAGGAACGATAGCGTCATAAACAGCTTGTTCCTTTTTGTTCTTTATTTGGATTTTTAGCTTTCCTCCCTTACATTAATCAGCTCTTTGTGTTCTATCTGTTTCGTCTTCTTTTTCCATCCACTTAGGGGCTCGTTTCTTGGAATCCGCGGACGCAGAACGTAATTGATCTTCATCGAGCAACCTTGCCAATACGCATCGTCGTTTGCCACTGGCTCATTTGAAGAGATTCGAGAGGCAACGATTCTGATTTATTTTCCTTTAAACGTCATCATCTCGATAATATTCCTATTACAGCATGTATTTCATGATATAGAGTAATTTCATATGATGGTAATAAAAATATACATCGAGCTCTGCAGACGTTCATATAGATCAAATTTTTGATATCCAAATTTGCTACAGTGGTGCAGTGCAACATATGATTAAGTGATCTCACAAAACGACCCGAGTTAAAAATTTGGCAGGAGTCCCATTTCAGGAATAGGTTATCCAGAACAATGAACTCCATATACTTTAAGGGCAGACCATATGAGATGGTTGTCCCAATAGACTCAAATGCCAGCAAGAATATCCTACAGGATTTTCAAATTCAAGTCGGAAATGCATTCATAAGTAGTTGCAATTGTCATACAGAGATGATGGATTTTAGTCTCGTGTGCAAGCACTAAATACGTTTTCGCTTGAAATCTTTTTAACTTCAGATGTCTTCCGGTTTTTCTTTGCATATTATCTATCGACAGTCTTGATAGTCTTGCAGTGACGTTGATTTGAAAATTTTGTGTGGGCTCGACACCTGTGCTTTGAGTCAACCTTGTACATCGTACAAGGATGACTGCAACGACATAAAAGAGGAAATTACGGAGTGTGTTGCCTTCAGCCAAAGCAGTAAAACTTTGTACTCCTGTTTAGCAACTAAACGTCAAATTACGCGAATTGCATTTTTCTCTACAAGAAAATGCAAATACGTCTGTAGTAGATACCGCATATTTATGTAAAAAGTAGGTTGTTCATAAGATTATCGATTTTTAACTATTTTTGAGCTGTTCGTTAATTTTCTCCAAGAAGCTTTTGCATCTTACAACCTTTTCCACCGATTGCGATCTCACTGCATATAGTTTTATTTGTAAGTATTACATAAGCAAACATTTCATTTGTTCGTTTATCCAAATTGAAAATTGATATTATTTTATATTATTGTTACTATATTTCATTGCACAATCCTTATATTAAGAGAAACATTTTAAAATTCTGGATATAACTTCCTTACAGATAAAGCCTAATTCTACATTCGAAGTATACAAATATATTCGTTTGTGAAATAATGGAAACCTTGTCTTCATGATTAGAAAATTGATGCGCTGCACTGCATATCTGACAAAAATAATTGCGTCCATTTCCTTGAGTAACGTTGTGACGAAACCGCGTACTATTCACGCCATCATGTAATTTGAGTGCACTAACGAAAGGTTGCAATCGCCATAATTTTCTTCTTTTTATATATGTATCTGTATATAATTTTGCACATTTTAAACGAATCACGTTCTTCATCTTTTTTTATTGTATCAAGCTTCAAAACGCAAATTTTTTTCTTTTATTTTTTGCTAATAATTATTTACGAGTCTGCCAAATTATCGAAATTCCCCATCACATAAATAAATATCATAAGTTCAAAACGTTGCTGTCTCATTGTCCAATCTGCATAGAGTTTTCGACGATATGATGACCAATATCTATATGTTTAGACTTGTTATAGATATCTCCAACATATGCTAATATACGACAAATTATAATATAGTAGATAATACATTGTTGGCAGAAACTTCCTGGATATTCTACAATTCCATTCATCTGGACGGATTGCATTGGAGTCCGATTTTTTTCCCGCTAAATCGCTAAATACAACTTTTCATTAATTTTTTCATTATATTTATACATTGTATACTGTACACGTATCTTTATGAATTCTATATGTTTTTCTTTCCGTTGAGATACGAATGATATCTAACGTTGCAGTGTTGCATGTTGCAAATGGTTAGTTATATCGTTGCAAAATACATTGTACGGTGTATCGCAAGATCCACTATTTTAGCAAATCTTTTTTTGTCAATGCGACTGTTCTCTGCTCTTTCTTGTTTTATATTTCGTAGCACTTCTAAACAATTATGTTTCTATCTTTTCATTTCTACTAACAAATTTTGTAACTTCTATGACGATATAATTAATTGTTCACTGTAATACCAGAACTCTGTCAATTTTGTTATTACTTAAAATTTTCCCTTGAAGGGAGACTTACTTACTTCCAAAATTTAGTAAGAAATAAAAGAATGAAATTTTGGGTAGACTTGTACTCTATTAGTTTGCTTTCAAAATACCTCAACAGTAATTAATAAAAGATGTAATAAGATTCCATCTATAACTCTCATAATTTATTACAGCGATTTTCCGTATGCTTTCCGTGACATGCATAACTTGTAGAACATAAAATTTAGAAAATATAAACTTGTAAAATTTATATAAATATTAAGTATATTCTCATTTCTCCCTGAATTCGATATCAAATGTAGTGTCAGTTTATAACATAATAAAAGCGTGTCAAAAAAAAAAAAAAAAAAAAGAAAGAAAACAGAATGGGAAATGCAAACGAACAATGGTAAAAGGTAGGATATCTCTTGCGAAGATAACACAACCCCTATCCGTACTCTGCTGTTTCAGTGATCGTGCTTTTACATATGAGAATCATTTGCAATTAATTACAACCCGTTAGAATGAAATAATTACATAACCATACAGAATGATTTATACAGAGAATTGCACTTAAAATCGTCCTGTGTGATGCAAGAAATATTTCTCATTGTTTACTCATAAAATATTGTAAATAAAAGTACAAGGCAAAATAAGGACTTAGGAATTTAAATACAGGGCTTTAGTACTACATTGGCCATGTTAATTAGCAATAAAGTTAGGAAGATTTACCGAATGGACAAATTGTCGAGTACTGTAGTATCGTGGACGAAAGGCCTAAGAGATATCGAGCAAACTGTAAACAATGTCACGAGAAAGCCGAAGTGCCAACAGGCCCATCAATGTTTCGTCGGTCCTTCGATCGAATAGTTTCGTGGAAAAGGCCTACGTGACCCTGGCCACGAGCGGTTGCAGCTAAGAAAAAAGACAAAGAGATGTTAAGGAAGAAAGACGAATTAATAGTCAGTATCAGCGAAGATGCCGGAGAGTGTGAATCGAGAAGCCAGGAAGGTAGTGTTGTTAGTGTCACGTAGGAGACACAAGAAATCACGAAATTGATAGGTCCCCGGTGATCTTTTTTTTTTATACATGGGGAAATCCTCATTGACATTCGCCCGCCTGGAAGCGGCGGGGTAGTGTCGGACTATACCGACTAAAACCCCGACCAGTGTAAATATCTAGTCTATCTATCTATATCTAGTCTATATATCTATTTATTATTTTTAAATATATTCGACGGCTACAACAACAAGCAATAACATCTAATAGATGATCTCACGATCAAACATCCTATATATCATCAGTCCTCTACAGTTAAAAGTTCAGGCATTGTGGAGTCTCCCTTCTCAACGCTATCCCCTGGGCCGTCGTGCAAGTCTGAGGAGGTCGAGATTCTCCTCAGCGTGTCGGCCTCTAATGACCACCTAGGACGGCGGAACCCTGCAAAGAGGCCCTCGGTGATCTTCTCGCATCGCAGTTCGAACGTTTCACAAATAAGGCTAAGAAATGGAACTTTGTACATAGCAATAGAATTTATTATGAAAATCCAACAGAGTGACGGTTCAAACTGTTACCTCAGAATGATTCAAAATGTTACAACAGACCGGGACGAGCGCTTATTTTGGAGGGTTTTGATAATGAGGTTTTAGTCCCTCTAGAGGGCTTGTCGTCTGGTATATCTCAGTGGCGCCTATTCCGTTACTAGTTGGTTATTGTGAGATGAATATATATATAATGATGAATAATAGTTTGTAGTTGCTGGTATAAATGTCGCACTGCTGGGGTACTGCCGCATTTCTTCTAATTTAAATGCTTGAAAGAAAAATCGGACTATGGGCGTCGGGATTTGAACGCGGGACGACCCAAACATTCGTAACCAAAGGCGGTAACCACTGCGCTACCGGCGTCCGGTAATATTTGCTGTCGAGTGCCGCCACAATTGTTCCTACTTCGAAGTCATTGGATAACATCCAATAACTTTTAGAATTAAGATTCTAAAACTCAAAATCCTCATTCAGCTATCAGAAAAAGAAATCCACTTCAAATACAGACGAACAACAGAGGATTTGAAAATGGACTCTCCACACAATCAATACTACGGTATCTTGATTTCATTTCAATATCATTCCATTCAGTATCACTACCGATGCTACGGATTATACAATAGGGCTGCAGATTGAGCCACGATGGAGTCGACCATGAGGTACCAATTGCATTCACTACTCGTAGCTTAAACCAGACCGTAACTATTCAGGAACCGAACAGGAATATCTGCGGTATATATTCCGCTATTCCCAACATTATGTGTTAGAAAATTATACTCATTACCGAGTACCGATCCATAGTTTGAATAATTTCAGTCAGAAATTGTCACTTAAAATTGGTTTGGCGAAAATTGAAGCTCCTGGAGTACGAATACGATGCCGTACACATGTCTGAAAGGACAAATTGTAACTCCTGTTTCATAATTTAGTGGTCTGCCTTTCCTTCTTTTCTTGTTCAGTTTTTCCAATTATCGAAAACCATTCACGATGGAACGAAAGGATGTTATGCGAATAACGTGTTACATGGGGGTTTGTCCAATTTTCAAACGTACTAGACCACAGTTTTCAAATTATAAATATATCGTGTTATTTTGGCAACACTGTAGTTGTGTAGTCTTCATTACTATGGGAATAAAAGCTAAAAAATTGCAAAATTATTTGGATATCTGTCATTCTCGGCAAATACGCGTGATTATCTTTATGAGTTTATATCAAGCCAATCAAGTTTGCATTGCTTACGGCAGTCTTCTTTCTAGCAACGCCATGTACATACTTGAAAAATAGGATGCAGAAAGATACACACGACGTAGAGATAAACACCACCGTGCAGCTACAACCCACTCCCCCCGCCCTCATGGTGGTACAAAATATGGACAAGGATAAAGAATAGTTGCTTAATCTCTGGAGAAATCGTATTATGTAAAATACATAAAGTCCTAGAAAGCAGATAACCAAATTTAATTACCAGCAAATGTGGATGCATAATCACATATGACCGTAATATTACAAAAATAGGAGGATCACAGAAAAATATTTCTTACGAAATCAAAATTAAGAACAGTTCATACAGTTTCGAAGAAATAGACATTCCAATACGAGAGAAAATATCAGAACCGGCTCGAAAGGTGACTCGCAACTTTAACCAGTACAAAGCTAACCTGATTACGTTACAAACATAAGTCAATACTTTCACAAGTAAAGGTACGACACACAAACGAATATTACGCGAGTACGATTTTCATTAACAGAAATTAAAACTGCAAGAGGAATGCTGCAGCAAGCAGGAATTTTGCGTTGCCTAGTTGGGATAGTATGTCGTCTATGTCGGGTAATGGGTATGCGTCTTGGTCAGTTAGTTCGTTTATTTTCCTAAAGTCTATTACAATTCGCCATTTCTGTTTCCCTGAGGCGTCTGCCTTTTTTGGTACTACCCAGACTGGTGAATTGTAAGGGGAGTCAGATGGTTCTATTATGTTCTTTCGTAGCATTTCGTCCGTTTGTCGTTCGATTTCCTCTTTGTGGCATTCGGGTGGTCGGTAAGATTTTGTGTTAATGATTTTATTTTCTTTTAGCGTTATTCTGTGTTTAGCAAGGTTAGTGCACGGTAAAAGTTCGGTTTCTAGGTTAAATACGTCGAGGTAAAACAGCAATATCTTTTCGATTGGTTCACGGAGAGTTTTCTCTATATGCGAGAGTCTGACTAGATCTTTAAATGTGGAGACTTGACCATATGTATTTGAATTTTCAATGAGATTAGTTATTCTGGCTGGGCACTTACCACCATTGATAAAGCATATCCTCGTCGGTTTTCCTTCCAGATAGACCATTTTTGACAATGCTTGTTTAGGGGGTACGTTGTTTTCCTGTTGCAACAAGAGAATGTTATCGTCCAGTTTGAGCTGTTGGTTTGAAAGTTCGAATTTAAATTTAGATAGGGCAGGCAAACCGAGTATGCCGTCCTCTATAATCGGAAAGTTATCGTCTACCACGAAGAATTCTACAACCTTACCGAATAATTTTATTAACGCGTGTTCATTAGTTCTAAACTTAGAATGTCCCATCGAGAATTTTTGTTCTTTCACTATTGTTGGTCGTAATACACATCGTCTCTTGAGTACATTAATTCCTGCTCCGCTGTCAACGAGGAATTTATGTCGTCGTCCGTCGGATCGTAGAACCACTGTGGGTAGTCTTCCTGTTGTGGCGTTAATTCGAAGGTCTGGTCTATTGGTGCTTCTGTTTCTTCCTTGCATGTTTCGAGGCTGTGGACTGCTGGTGGTCTCGGAGGTTGACTGGATGTCTGAAAATTTCTACACTGGCTAGACACATGTCCGATTCGGTTACACTTTAAACATTTCATTTGAGTCCTTTGGGCGAGTGGCATTCGTTCGGCTTGCTGGAAGTTCCTTGGCGTCGGATAAGGTGTTGGAATTGGTTTCCTTATGAAGGTTTCCTTGGTTTCCTGTTGAAGATCCAAAAGGAGGTGACCCACATCTGTAACCACTGTGGGGAAGCGGAAGATACAGCTCAATACACCCTGCAGCATTGCCCGGCATGGACTATGTTGAGGCACACATTAGAGACCAAAATCGGAGGAGACCTGTCTCCAACACGGATAGTGGATGCGATGCTGCGGAGCCGGCCGGAGTATGAAGCTGTCCGCTGCTTTTGTGAGCAGGTAATGCTCATAAAGGAGCGGGCAGAAAGGGAAAGGATAAACGTCGGCCACCCAGCCAGTGTGCAGAGGAACAGAAATCCAGGGCGCAACGGTGGGAGACCGCCATCTCCCCCCACGGATCAGGTTAGATGACCATGAGACCCGGGGATGGCTGCCCCGGGAGTCATAACGAAGAAGCCTCTCCGTTACCAGGAGGGAAGACGGGAGAAGGGGGTCTTTCAGGAGGACTTTCAATGAATGAGAACCCTGAGGCCTCCTTCTTGCGCGTCAAGCAGCCACGTGGTGGTTTTAGTCGGTAAGAGTCCGACACTGCCCGGCCCCTGCTTGCGGGGGTTGGGTGTCCATGAGGATTTCTCCACGTATAAAAAAAGGAAAAAAAAAGGTTGGGGTTAGGTTCCCTTGAGATTTGACGAGGTTGTTGCCACCTTCATTACTTCCGTGAGGTGCCTGATTACCTCCGCGCTGACATCCATCGTCGAGCTCGTCCTAATAAGTGTCCTCAGGTGATCGGATACCTCCGGGGCTGTGCTGGCAAGCTTCCTCTTCTTGCCCCTAGACGCCGTTGATGCTACCGCTGAACGCGAGGCAATCGAAGCAATCAACTCCTCATCGGACGACGAAGGTCGAAGCGATCACAATGTTTCTCAACATTTGACGATAAGCGTATTTCAAATTTATTTTTATTGCTCAATTCTGGCCCATATATCAGTCTCTCAAGAGCTTGAATTATGAAACAGATTTCAGATACGGGAAAAATAATACATTTAAGTTCCCCAGACACCAAACAGGGGAAATAAAGTTCCAGATTACGCCGTTGCTATACCGACGAATAAGAGGAATAATGGGTGCGCAGGTCCAACAATTAATTTAAATGTACGTACATCACGTTGAAAGAGCGAAGTGCTTTACATTAATCCCACAGGCGAAGAACCATATAAATGTCATTGTAAAAAGTATGTGTGAGGATCACATCCCGCAAAACGTCTTCGAAGAACTAGTTTTAACATCATTCAGGTCACAGTTGTTAAAATGGACAGATTCGAAACTAAGCATCTTCAACAAAACAATAAGAAACACGACACGTTCATCATGAAACTATCTCTTGAAAGTATGATAATGAGACTGTTCCAGAGGCACTATATGCTCGGCAAGATAGTGACACGAGATATATACAGGAAATCCTACGAACTATAATGCAAGAACTTGAAGAATCTATTACGTTGCAGTGAACTGCAACATTAAGAGAGTAGAATACGGTGCGTAAAGTGTGTTGGGCGATCACGCTCCGAACTCATGCCCGATAAACAGATATACAGTTGTGAGCCAGCAAACGAAGAACAGGAAGTCAGGCCCTACACAGAAAATACTCGATTCGTTTAGAAATCATGAAGCGTGCTGAGATGACAGAGGAGCGGAAGAAGAGTAAAATAAAATCCTTCAACAATTTCGTAAGCTCACCAAAGAGTTTCACACGTTTTCATTTCTTTACGAACAATCTTCTTGAATAAAGTAATCCTTTGTCTCGGTAGAGAGCACGATGAGTATGGACAATATGGTGAACCTGATGGAGAGCATAGACGCCTTCAAAGAACTGTTACACGTTCATTTGACAGAGATGAACGCATTGTCGCTAAGATGGATAAACTCTGACAGATTTACCACAAATGACTTTAGACGTCTAACAAACTTTGCAATTGCGAAATGCAATATCAATCCGCTTGTCTCTAATAATCGTAAGTTACTACTGCTGCAGCCTCTGCAATTTCATTCGTTTGAAGTGGACCTGCTGGCAAAGACAAAGCTTACGGAGAGGCATAAAATGCAGTTCAAGGGTCTTCGTTTCGAAAGAGGGTGACCACCTGAACTCGAAGTTCGGGGACGGAACGGCTTTATCCTTCAATTCATTCCGATTAGCGTATCGTCTAACTTTGAAGCGATAATCACTAGCCGTACAGAAAAGGCGAAAATGGAGCTTTCAGTTGTCACGATAAACCCATCAAACAAAACGCGACTTTTCATATATTCTACTTTCAGGCTCTTAAGCTTATGTCTTGTCACAACGTCTTTGCAGAACTTTGCCGAATGAAACGCGCTTTTCAAAAAACTCTATCTGGGCGTTGTACAAATTTTTGATCCTCGGTGGTGATCATAACGCGAGACACGTTCCCTGGAGCAGCACGTTAAATAATAACAGAGACGAGAACCTGTGACACTGATTTAATGAGTGACAGATGGATCTGGTCCTGCAGTTCAGTGTCACTGATTTTGATGGCATTTGATTTGTCAAGGCGCAGTCGTTCTTGGATTTGGTACTCGCGGGAAAGCTGGATATTTTTCAGCACCGAATTTCAGCTGTCAGAATTTGATATCTTTGTTCGCGAGGATAAGAACACTGAAACAACAGTCACGAAGTAGAGATCGTCCTCCAGACCATAAATAATAATATTTTTTCGGCCCTAGAAGCCTCCATTCCAGCTCTCACGTGGGATTTCAATTGCCTTGAGAGATATCTTTATTCCCGCTTCTGAGGTTTGTTACATGACAAACACAGAATCTCTCGCATCTTATATCGGCTGAAGAAGCGCTTCGGCACGCTATATTACTCTATCGCACCGTTCATCGAACACGCAAGTGCTATAGAGTTATAAAAAGGCGTATCAGGAAGACCCCTGATAGATCCACGAGTTCTCTGGATCCACAGAATTAAAGATTCCAAAATCATGTTTGCGCAAATTAGACAAGTGCTAGGTAACAGGGCTAACCTCGTGATCTTCGCCCTCAAATTTTCTTCAGACAATTCTCACCATCTTCCACAGCTGAACATTCTTTTCGCTTAGTGTGACAGAGCAGAAGAAGCATCGTTACTGGTACAAAGCCGACAAACAAGTCGAGATCGTGATGTCTCCGCTGCCGCTGGCTCCCCAGAACTTAATAGTAACGCGATCAGACGCCAAGAATAAACGTGTAGGCAACACGTGCTTCTTCTTATTCACGATCCTGTGCCGTGACTTCCTTTCAAATTATAAACTGCTCCTTGTACAGGTCTTTAATTACTATTGTGCTTGCGTGCTATTTCATCACTTTAAACTTGTTAAACTTTTATCACTCGTTACAGAAGCACTTGATATTTGTATGTAGCGAAGCATTCTTTATCCGGTCTCCTTTATACCGCGCGGTAAGCTTCGTGAATCCCACAAAACTACAGGGAACAAATTTTAAGAGTGTGCGCGCCGAAATGTGTATGATAATCTTCTCAAATTCCCAAATTTCATAACTTTGAAAATTCAGATCTTCGTTGAGTCGGGGCCGCTGGAACAAGGTCTGTACCTTCGCCCGCGGAAACAGAGCTAGTAACCGCTCTGGCTCCGATGCCTCCGAGAATTATTTCACATCGGTAGATTGATTAGCGTTTTAATATAAGTTTCTGAATGGGAAAAGGTTATCTAGCTTCGATATCTTCGACGCAATGCCAATATAGCTCCCGCAAAGATACACGTTCCTCTTCACCTTGATCTTCAATGATCCCTTGAACCTGCGTATTTTCCTTAGATAAGGAAGATGGGGAAAGTGGTTCCATGACTAGGAAACGATAAGAACAAACCAAATCTAGCCAGGTATAGATCAATGAGTTTGCTGTTTGCAGAGTATCCATTAGTAAGGTCTTTGAGAGAAATTGCTGTCAGATGTCTGCTGATAGGAAAACTCTCCTCATAGACCTAGAAAGGACTTTTGACATGTTTCGATCGAGCGGTTTCGTGTAAAAGCTGATACGATACGGTTTCCTTAAACATCTAGTTCAGGTGATTTGGTCCATAATCTCCGGAAAGTGTCTTATGGGATGGCGCAAGCTATAATGTCGTCCTCGGGGTGGATGACGTACTGCAACTGGGAACGTTCAACAGCTCCACCCAATTTAATTAGTATTTTAGTCATGCTTTGAGCCTCTTCCATCTCAATAGCAACCTTAACATACGCGCGTTGGTATTTGTCAATGACCTCCTGATTTACGCGGCGGCAATGTATACGTCAAAAATTCATTCCAAGCCACGGATAGTTGTAGATCGAATTATGGTTCACTGTGATAACTGAAAGTTCCCTATAAGTACTAGAAAGTGCGAGTCTATCCCTTTCAGGCTGTGTATGTCTCGACATTTTAATTTCAACCGTGATGTGACTCGAAAATCTCGCTGATTTCTTATCACCGGCAATAGCCCATATCCGTTCCGCATAAGAAAATGGTCAAATATCTCGGTATATATTTGTATTGCAAATTGCAGATGACATAGCGTGTTAAAACGTAAATGTAAAATAAATCAGGAAAGACTTTTATAGCAAATAATGATTCGTTCTTCTTAAAGCATCCTTGCGCGAAGTGTAGTCTTCTGTTGTACAAATTGCTGGCAATAATTCAATCCCGACTTATGCCTGTCCGATTTGGTTCAATGTCACAACGAGCCAGATGGTCCAGCTCAGGCGTTTCAAAAAGAAATGCCCGAGGTATTGCATGGGGCTATATCGCTCGAGATATTTTACATACCAATACAAATATTTTACATAATTTTATATACTATGGACTAATTGCACATAGCTTTTAAATTCTTTGTACCTGTAGGACGCGGTGAAAGTGTCATGGATTCTCAGTTGACCTGTTTATATAAGAATTAGCGAAGAATCATAGAGCCAAAGTACGTCTAATCGTCGATCAACTTCGATGGAGATTTATCTGTCTAAGAAAACTCTACATCTGATATTTAGTTTTCTCAAAAGCCTGACTGAAGCCATCGACGGCGCATAGACAAAAGACTGCGACGAAGACAAACACTAAGCGGTACACATGCAACGTTGGCTTCAGAGTTTTTTCAGTCTTAGGGTAACAGTGCTAGCGTGCGGATCTGGACTAGCTCACATTGTATTCCACACTTTCTACTTTCACTTTAATCTTCAATATATATATATATATATTTTCTACCTTACAATTTATCCACGCGTTCTTTTCTATCCACATAAATCCAATAACCCTAACAATCTGATCCAAATCATTACTTATACCATTTCTTAAAATGAAGTCAAAGTAGAGTATGTACCATCTATATTTCTCTTCAGGATTAATATTTCAATAAAACCGTGAGCATGTATAAACCACGATAAATAATTTACGACTGCAAATATAATGAATTTTTATATGCTACTAAGAACACCTACACTTCCTTATTTGCAGTGTGATGGATTCTCGCGAAAGAGATTTGTCAGTTATTTGTTATTTGTATCAATATAGAAGTGTAACGGCACCAGTAGTTTAGTACGGGAACTGCTGGAAATTTTATGAATAATCACCATTTTGTGCAACTTGTCTGAAAGCTAATTTCCCTACAATTTGGATGATATTGAAACATGTTGCAACGCTCAACTTTGTGGACAATTTTTTCCTATACATATAATTGGCGATCGTTAGTTTACAAATTGTGTAGGAAAAATGTACAAACGAAACTTTGGGTCAGCTTTGCTGATAGGTTACATTAACCATTTTGCTCCTAAAACCCGATCTAACCGACATGTACGATGTGACGCGATAGTATCGTTTGTTCTTTGTGACTGTTCTTGGACGACCTGGCTATGAAATCGATGTTGAGTCGGACTAATTGGATAAATGTACAGGTTTCATAATAAACAATAGGGCGAAATTGAAAACATAAATAATGCCTCGGACGCAGCGCTTTTCGATGCCGGGGATCAGGTTGCATGTCCGGTTTGTGAAAAGACAGAAGTTCGCCTAATTTTCATGACGTTGCAGGACCTAGACAGCCATTTTAACGAACATTATGTGCAAACTTCCATTCAATGGGGATGTTTTAAATGCGGGAAAAGTTTCCCAAAGTTCCTTGGGATAACATATCATACTCCAAAATGTAGCAACCCCACGCAATGCAGTGAGGGTCAATTTAAGTGCGATGCTTGCCCCAGGAGTTTCGCATCCCAAAGAGATCTATCGACCCATGAACGACACGCGTACCCTGCCGTTACAAATATAATAAGAAGGGGAACGGACCCGCATATAAGTGAATCTAGTGGCAGAGCTTGGAAAGCTGAAGAGGTTACCCTCCTGAAGGAGCTTCGAAGTAGGAATAAAAGTAATACAAAAGTTAAGCCCTAATATAATCAGAAGGCAAAGGACAATAAAAGGGATGGAGGAAAGAAAAGAGCAAGAAGATATAAAAGAAAGTGGTACTCCGACGCACGTTGTCAAGTAGTTTGGCGCCGTGGTGGCCTTAGGCCGTACCTGGAGTGAGAACTCATACCGGCGGAACTCATACCGGCGGACGCACGTTGTCAGGAGATATTTAAGGAACGCCCAAACAAGTTGGCCGACGTAATAATAAATAACGATATGGCCTGCTTATAACCAGCCACGGAACCGCCAGAGGCAAAGGAAGTGAGGAGGCTTTACGAAGCTCTGTGAAGTAGGACTGGTCCCACGAAAACTAGGAAGCGGAGCCTTAGTGTTACTATTATGCGACTATTATATGCCGATTACGGACCAGGAAATAAATGGGGGCGGTGGAGAGAAGAATAAGAAACAAAACAGCGGCAGGTCCAGATGGGCTTTTAAATCCAAATCTTCAAATATCCGGCCTGCCCATTATAATTATAAATAGCGAAGGTATTGGCGGAGTTGAGGTTTGGCGGCCAATCAGAATTTGCCCAATTCTTGAGCGAATGTTCTCATCTATTCTGGACGATTAAGAGGAGTTATCGTTCAAAACTTTAAGCAAAAGGGATTCACATCATTCACATAGCGGATGTAAATTTAATATTGAACTATTGAGTGCAACCTTGAATTATAGCAAAAGAAATCGGGAGGAGTATTCACAATTGTGGATATCTCCAAATCTCTGTCATCTCTGTGACGATACCCCATTCGGCGTTAAAACCATGCCTGGCGAGGAAGGGTGTGCCGACCCATATAATTCAATTAATCAATGAAATGTACAATGAGGGCAAAACCATGATGTAAGCAAAGGACAGTATAGGAGGCGAGGTCAAGGTCCTTAGGGAAGTTAAGCAGGGTGACCCTTTGGCACCGGTGCTATTTGATTTATGTCTATTGCTGCTACTGGACGTAATTGGTGCACGGATCGGTGCAAGGATACAGGTCTTCATCTGGAGCAGGAGAAGACCGAAGTCATTCTGCTCACCGGGAAGCGAGTTCCGAAGATTTTTAAGTTTGACCTGGGTGATGGCGAGATCACCATCAGTCAGTCCGTAAAATATTTGGGTATGCTTTTGGATAATGCCAGGAGGTATTCCCCCTATCTGCAGCAAGTGTGGGACAAGGCGGAGAGATTTGTGAAAGCCATTAGGAGCCTACTGCCTAACGTCAACTGACCCACCAATATCGTGAGGGAACTGTATTATGGTGTTTGGGAATCGGTGGTCTTGTACACTGCGCTGGTATGAGCATCTGCCTTCGGGATGGAGAAAAATAGGCGTTGGTTCGTACGTCAACGGCGTACAGGACCGTATCGCACGGGGCAGTGTGCGTGGTAACGGGCAGCATGCCCATTCGTATCAAGGCGAAGCTTCTGTGGAAGGAGTACGAGGCGAAGAAGAGATTTTGCAGATTTTGCATTTCGGCAGAGCGAGGCATTCCACAATCCCGGCAATTGGATAAGAAGGTTGGCCAGGGATCCCTTGACCTTCGTAAGGAGGAAGAGGAGAATCAACCATTATATGATGCAGATCCTTGCCTGCCATGATATTTTCAGCTACTATCGGCACAGGATCTGTAAGGAGAGTAATACCAGTTACTGGGATTAAGGGGACGACCTGGACGACGCCGAGCACGTGCTGTTTAAGTGTCCCAGATGGGTGGTGGAGAGGACTGCGCTCGTAGATCGTTTGTGACTGAAATTCACAGCATTTTGTACCAGAGTGATGAAGTCACGTTAGCTCAAGGAGAGGGAAATAGAGATGCGGGATGGACAAGTCAGAAGCAGAAGAAGGAAGGCTTAGCGAGCGAGTCGCAGCTTTGGAAAAGCAGCTGGGGGAGATTGGTCCCACGGTCATCAGGGCGCTGGATGAGCGCCTGGAAGTCCTAATGATGATGGATAGAACACAGCAACAAAAACCCCTTCCCCCAACTGAAAATAGGAGCTATGCGTCAGTCACGAATGTTCGATCGCCCCCTTCAACGGAAGTCCACAAGAAGGAACCGGCGAGGGGAGAGGAATAGAGAATGATGGTCTCAAGGAAGACCAAGCGGAAAGCCTGCGAGACCACCAAGAGAATTGTACGGATGGAGGCAATCAGACAAGGTCGAGCCGGGCTATATACCCAACCCCTTTGAAGCGTGCAGGGAATAATAGGGACAGGGAAGAGCCCAGAGACAGAGCAGGAGAAAGAGTGGCACCATTGACTCCAACGGCGAAGGCGAGAGCTTCCGCACTCCCGCGAGCTCCCAGATCATCTGCAGTGACCCTCACTCTCAGTGAAGGGTCGACTAAATCATACGCGGAAGTTCTAGCGGAAGCCAGAAAGAGCCAAGTACTTCAGAAGTGCGGGCTCGATAAGGTACGAATGCGGAAAGCAACCACGGGCGCAATCGTGATCAGCGTCCCGGAGGATGCCGAGAAGACTAAGGCTACCCAACTGGCGACCCACCTTTCTAAGGTGCTGGACTCCTCCACAGTCAAGATGTCAACCTCCACGACGATGGCGGAGATGAAGGTCGTGGGGATCGACATATCACTGGATAGGGAGGAAATACAGCAGGAGCTGGCCAAAGCAGCAGGATGCGAGGCCAATGAGGTAAAGGTGTGGGAAACAGGAGCCTCCAGATCAGGAATGGGAACAGCTTTTGTGAGGTGCCCAGCAGTTGGAGCCCGCAAACTTGTGCTAGCGGGCAGGGTGGCACTGGGATGGACGATGGCAAAAGTAATAGCCTTGCACAAGAGACCACTCCAATGCTTTAGGTGTTTTGAGCTGGGACATGTCGGTGCTACCTGTGTTTCGCCCGTCGACCGCGCGCACTTATGCTATAGGTGCGGGGAAAGCGGGCACAGAGCTCGGGGCTACATGGCACCTACCCCGAAATTCCCGATATGCGAGTCCCGGGGAGGCCCAGCTGACCACAGAATGGGTAGCGAATCCTGTAGGCCTCCCAAGACGACCAAAAAGGGGCCTAGAAGGGTAACTCTCCGGAAGCCTTTTACTGGGGGCAGGGGAACGGTGGATACTGTCGGCTCCGTCACCATCAATGGCTCAGGCCAGGATCGCCATGGTTACTACAGCGACCTTGGGAGAGACACGAACAGTGAATGGCCTGGAGGAGGCCATGGAGGTAGCGGAGTAGATCAACGTAGGCAGGGCTAGAAGAGCGCAGGACCTGCTCTACCAGACCATCAGGTAGAGCGGGACTGACTTGGCGGTGGTGGCTGAGCCATATTGAATTCCCAAGTCCCCCAACTGGATAGGGGATGCAAGTGGCCTAGTGGCCATAACGTGGCCCTGTACGGCTGGGATCTCCGGCTCCCTTGTTGAACGTGGGTCCGGCTTTGTAGTAGTTCGATGGATGGACATCGTGGTGGTAGGGGTGTACATCTCCTCCAACTGTGGAATCCATGCGTTAGGGGACTTCTTGGACGAGATGGTGGAATGCATCAGGAGATGCCTCCCCCGCCAAATACTCGTTCTGGGAGACTTCAATGCGCACTCGACGCAGTGGAGGAACAACAAGACCACTACGAATAGAGCTTACCAACTGGGCTGCAGGTCTGGGACTGCTACTGGTTAACCAAGGCTCCACGCTAGAATCCACGGCTGGAGGGTGGCGGTAGAGATGGAAATGCTATCGACCATCTCTACGTGCTAATGGAAATCAAACCCGACAGCGAAAAAGGCAGAGGCTGCACAGGAAGGAATCCGGGCCGCCCCCTCTCAGATGGAGATGGAAAGAGAGGGACAAAGATATGCTCCGGGCAGCGGCCACCGTCGCAGCATGGTGCTGGGATGCCAAACGAAACAAGGACCGAGAAGGCGTGGACATGGAGGCGAGCGTACTCCACAAGTTCATGGTGGAGGCATGTGACGCCTCCATGCCGCGTGCCAGCAACGGCGGTAGACGCGACGACAGTGGCGTCTACTGGTGGTCCCAGGAGATCGCGGACCTGCGGGAGGAATGCTGCAGAGCCAGACGATCGTATACCAGGGCCCAGCGTCGGAGATGGAGAAGGGATGAAGATGAGATCCAGACGAAATACAGGGCCTACAGAGAGACCAAGGTAGCCCTGCAGAGGTTGATTAGAGACGCCACGGATAGGTCGTGGAGGCAGCTGATCGAATCTGTCGAGATGGATCCATGGGGGAGGCCGTACAAGCTAGTCATGAAAAAGCTAAGACCTTCGGCTCCCCCGCTTACGGAAAATATGGATCCGGCTCTCCTGTACAGAGTGGTCGGGACGCTGTTTCCACGGCAGGAGGAGGAGGAGGGATCTCCCATACTTCCGGAAGAGGATGCCATGGCCACCCAGGGCGCAAGGGCGTGCACTTATGGCAGTGGGGCGTCAACAGCGGACATCCCGGAGGCCACAGTGACGGAGAAGGAGCTGCGCAGGGCCACGCGGAAGATGGCAGCGCGAGATGTGGCTCCGGGTCCGGACGGAATCCCCGGGCGGGTCTGGGCCGAGACCATGGATATTATGGCCCCCGCCTGCTACATCTGTTCAGCAGATGCCTGAGGGAGGGTGTGTACCCTCAGGCATGGCGGATTGCCAGGCTGGTGCTGCTTAGAAAGGAGGGTCGCATCTCCACCGGAATCTTCATCGATATACAGGCCGATTTGTCTCCTCGACGAAGTCGGCAAACTATTGGAAAGGGTGATTGCCGCCCGTCTGGAGGCACATATGGAGCAGAGGCAGCCAGGCTGGCATGACAGCCAATATGGGTTTTGCCGCGGGCGGTCCACGGTTGACGCCATTCTACATCTAAGAAGAGCAGCGGACGAAATGATCGCTCGGGACGGGTTGGCGGTCTCTCTGGATATCACCAACGCCTTCAATTCCATTCCGTGGGGAAAAATCATGGAGGCTCTGCGCTTTTTCCAAGTGCCAGAGTACCTCCGGAGGGTTTTTTTGTGTCCAAGTCGCACTCCTACCTCCTCGTGGTACCGCCGGTAACATGTCCGCCGCATCAGCGTGGGGATGTCCCCCCGGGTGCGGCGTGCATGGCTGAACGGAGTGCGGCGGCGAAGGAACGGAACCTATTAGCCACCTCTTTCGGCTCGCCGACCAACGGCATAAGACCAATGCCGTGAAGATAAGGAATGTAATTATGACTCAAATATCAAAAATTTGAAGCGTAACAAATAAAGGAACTCGTTCCTTGGCTCAGTTGACGACTTGGACTGAACACGGTTATGAGAAGGATGCAATGGGATCAGACAACACGGACCAAAATTCACTGGCAAATTCGATTTAAATAATGAAAAAGCCTCGGACGCGGCGCATCTCGGCCCCGGATGCGCCGTGGCGGATTCTTCCGCTTCGAAGGGGGCTGCTAACGACGACCCGGCAAGTCCACGGACTATGATATCTAAGGTTATGGGCCTTTAGTGGGTGAGCAGGTAGCCTGTCCAGTGTGTGAGGGAAAGGGAATTAACCTTTTCTTCATGTCACTGGCTGACCTGAACAGGCACATTGATCAGCATCATATTGATGCTAAAATACAGTGGGGATGCCTCTGTGGGAAGAGTTTTCCAAAGCTGCATGGGGTGCAATGCCACTTACCAAAGTGTGGTGGCATTGCAAAAACTAACGAGGGCAAGTACCATTGCGAAGCATGCCCCATGAGCTTTGGAACCCAGAGAGGCCTCTCGACCCACGAAAGGCATGCGCACCCTGCCTTGAGGAATGCCAAAAGAAGGGGAACGGACCCCCCAACAAGAATGTGGAAAGTGGAAGAGATTAATCTCTTGAGGGAATTAGAGGTGAGATTTAAAGATCACCGATTCCCCAATGTTGAAATTAGTAAAATACTCACCAACAAAACTATCGAGCAAATTAAGTATCAGAGAAGAAAATTAAGAGCTGCTGGTGAGGTAGTGAACCCTCAGCAGATTGTCGCGGCGACAGAGGGAGGGTGCGATCTCGTTGACCCAGGCAATGCGTATTTAAAGACGCCTGAGGTTAACGACGATAATGAATCCACTATTCAGTGGAAATCGAAATTAACTGCACGAACTAAAGCGAAGAGGATGCCCCGACAACCTCTACAAGTTGACGAGGAGTTATTTTTAGGACAGAACCGTGCAAATAGCAAGTAAGAACGAATTGATCACCAGACCCGTTACTAAGGGATGCCCGCAGGGCTCGGTATTGGGTCCAAGCTTTTGGAACCTGGTATTCGATGACCTGCTGGACGAAATTACGACGCACGCACCCGAGTGCGAGCCGATCGCATATGCGGACGATTTAGTTATACTGGTTGCGGGGAACTCCAGAGTGGAACTGCAGAAAGCGGGACAGGAGGCGGTCACGCGTGTCTCGAACTGGTGCACCAGAAAGAAGCTCGAGCTTTCGGCAAGTAAAACCGAGATGCTCCTGATAAAGGGGAAATTGGACGCCGAGAGGCCTCCAATAATCAAGATCGACGGCAGGAGTATTCGAGGAAAGCAATCCATCAGATACCTGGGCGTCTACTTTGAGAGTGGCTTCAAAATCAACAGACACACCAAGGAAACGATTCACAAAGCAATAAACTTACTCAGCAGTCTCGCGAGGGTGGCCAAGGCGAAGTGGGGACTCGGGCAAGCAGCCATGCGTACTGTGTACAAAGGGTTGTTTGAACCGATAATCACATACGCCGCGGCTGGCTGGAGAGACCTGTTGAACAGCAGTACAAGGACGAAACTTTTACGAGCACAGAGAATGGCGCTCCTGCAGGTCACAAAAGCCTACAGGACGACTTCCACGGACGCACTCCAAATAATTGCAGGAGCCATGCCCATCGACCTCCTCATCGAGGTAAGGGCAAAAGCATACAGGCAGAAGAAGAACCCCACCGAAGGCAATAGAATCGGAACAATCTACCGCGAAGCCGTTCAGAAGTGGCAGGCCCGCTGGCACACCACGTCAAAAGGTAGGACAACCTTCGAGTACTTCAGGACCCCACAGGAAAGGTTAGCAAACCGCTGGATGAACCCGGACCACTACATGACACAGTTCATAAGTGGTCACGGCGACTTCAAAAGCAAATTGAAGTCTTTCCAGCTGAGCGAAGAGGACACATGTGACTGCGGCATGGAAGAAACCCCGCAACACATAATAGAAACATGCCGTCTCTTCGAGGAAGAACGTCAGAGGCTGCGGGACTCCATTCAAGACCTAGAACTTTCCTGGCCAAGGGAGAAGCGGGAGTTCGTCACAAAAGACGTGTAGCCCCACTTCCAAGTATTCGCGAGAAGCGTTCTGCTCACCAAGGAACGAAAAAGGAGAACGGCATTGCAAGGAACGAGAGGTCCTCTCCGACAAGAGAAACCCATAAAGAGACGAACGGAAGAGCAGCCGAGTCAACCGCTGACAAGGACAACAAGAAGAACCCAGCAACAAGCGAGGGAGGGGGAAGAAGAACAAACAAACCAGGAAAACAACAGGCATGAACGCAGAAACCACTAAGCAACCAAAGAAAGAAAAAAGGAAATAAACAAACACACAGTTCATCGGACCACATACAAAGAGTACTAACAGGACAAGACACGAGAACATAAAAGTAGAAAACACAAGATTAGCAAGAATTAAAGCGCAAGTGCGCAAACCGAGGAGACTACCTGCGACCGTCGGTGCAGGCGGCATCCACACAATGGGAGCTGTGACGGTGCAGGTTATAATCGGCTGAAAAGCCAACCTGCTGGGACCTAGCCTTGCGCTGGCAGCTCCGCCTCCTTGTGGCCCCCGCTGGTAATGGCGCAGCGCGACGCGTGTGTCACGTAATTTTTAGTAATTACACAAAAGTTGAGTTCAGTATAGTCTTTAATTCTTTAGACTTAGTGTTTTATTACAGAGGTCAATATTGTAACTGGATTGAAATTAGAAATAGAACGATTGAAATTAGAAATAGAACTTGATTGAAATTAGAAATAGAACTCGATTGAAATTAGAAATAGAACTATTTGAACGGACTCGTACCATCAAAGAAGAAAGCTCGGTGTGGGTGTTCCCTTTGGAACTCAGAACGCGGATTCGTTGTCCACACTTTTTGGTGGAAAAGTGAGGGTAACGATCCGCGATGCCCATTGGTAAATGAATTAGATAGTAAAGACAAGGAGAGCTAGATATGGCTCGTGGGCATCCTTGTTCGTGGAAAAACTCTTATCTTGCCAGACACCCGCTTTCTCCGTATTAGGTAAGAGCGGGCAATAAACATAAGTCGAAAATGTTTACGTGAAGGAAACTGAAACTGAACAGATTCGGTTTATGTTTGTCTTCCTAGGCCTGTTGCGAGTTAATGGAACAATAGATAGGTCTTGGCGTTCGGACTACGTGGAATTTTACAAGGACCGTCACATCTGGCGTACCACATGGCAAAAGGAAAGTTGGTTCGTGACACGTGCGTCGCGAGGCGCCGGCTACGCGAGCTGCCGCCCGAAAGGGCAAGTTCAACTAGTCCAGTGATCCGCAAGGTGAGGGCAGGGTTTTTCCAAGCCGCGCGCCGACCATCTGCACGCCGCTCCCTTGACGGGGGGCGCTAGAAAAGTAGGAAATAGTCACAGACCATCGTAACTGCGCTCGCCGGTATGAGTTCTCACTCGAGGTACGGCACGGCATTAGGTCACCATAGCGCCAAATTACTTACCTCCGGAGGGTCCTTCGGGCCTACCTCAACGGAAGGTGGATCGTCTTCAGGACCAAGGAAGGGGAGACTAAAAGACCAGTCGAGCGCGGGGTGCCCCAGGGATCGCTCTTAGGGCCGATTCTCTGGATCACCGCGTACGACTATGTGCTCCGCAGCCTGATGCCCCCAAACATGGGATTGGTCTGCTACGCCGACGACACGCTGGTGTTAGCGGGGGGACGTTGGTGGTACGAGACCACCGAGCTGGCCACGGAGGCCACAGATCGCGTAGTGAGGGCCAGAAAAGGACTCGGGCTACAGGTTGTCCCGGCAAAAATTGAAGTGCTGGGATTCTTCAACCGCCGGTGCAGGGGACCACCGCCACACGGGTTGTCAATCTCCATCGATGGGGAGGTGGTGCGGGTGGGGCAACAGATGAGGTACCTTGGTCTGATCATCGACGACCAATGGATCTTTGAGCCCCACTTTGCACTCCTCGCCCCAAAAGTCATGGCAGCGGCCAACGCCCTCTGCGGCCTTCTCCCGAACATAGGGAGAGCCGGAACAGGGGTGCGTAGACTATACGATGGGGTGATCAGGGTCAGGATCCTGTACGGTGCACCGGTCTGGGCGAGGGACCTAGCGGCAAGCCGTCGTAGCCAGGCCCTACTGCGCAGAATCCAGACGACCACTGCTAATAAATCAACCAAGCCACGTGTCTTGAAATTGATGGACAGCGAAGTCAGACAAGAAATTAAGGTCATATTACATGGTCTTGGACAGTAGAGGGGCTATAACACCAAAAACCATTGAAATTTTAAGGGAACTTGGCATCACGAGAAGTGAAATTAACACGATTGTTATGGACGTTTTAAGAAGCTCTATAGAGATGTGCAATGTATTTTTAGATGGATGAGCAAACTATTATTATTTATTTATTGACAATAGTCAATAATAAGTAATAACTTATTTATTTATTTATCATTAACTACTATCATTAACTACTTTTACTACTAATAGCAGAAGACGCAACTATTCAGGAACTGAGCAAGAATATCAGTGTTATATGTTCCGCTATTATCAACTTTATGTCACATGAATTCGCATGAAATCATCACTCACTAAAGACCCTTAGTTTGAATAATTTAAGTCAAAGGTTCCACTCAAAATAAAACTCACGCAGCTATCAGAAAAAGAAATCCACTTCAGATACAGACGAACATCACAGGAGATTTGAAAATCTGCGTGATGGGCGATCACAACCAATACTACGGTATCTACATACGGTATTTAATGGAAGCAGGCTCGATATTTAGATGACACTAGACGGTATCCTACGAGTTAGAAAACTTCATTTATGACCAATGGCCGGGAAGTTCATTTTCTTTTCGAATTCTTACATCTATTTAAGAGTATTCGGAATAGTTCACTAAAAATGATATCTCAATTGATGGAACTTTAGTTTCGTGATACGATGTAGCTTCATTCTGAAGTTTAGAAAAAGATAAAGACAGAGAAGCGTAACATTCGTAGAAAAATACAAACTTTAATGTGATCCACGTGAGACTTCAAAGGGAGTAAAATTGCGGAAGTTCCTTCTCTGTTGTTAGCTTATGGAGCCATTTTTTAATAATTTAAAATCGAAAATCTAATGGATTTGCACATAATTAATAAAGCAACTTTTGTATAGAGAACCAATAGAAAGAATAGAAGTGAGTTGCTATCAGTTGGTGTGCAAGATGCAAAAATTGTAGAAATCAGGATCAAATAAAACGCCGTTTTATTTGCTAGATAACTTTTGCGAGAACCAATAAACATTTGAGGCTTGATTATTGCACACTTTTCAAAATTAAGAAAAGTTATATTTCCACACAGCTTCAAGTTCGTATATTCAATTGTATATAAATATGTAGCGGCACATGAGCTAGAGGACAATTTAAATCATATTGTTGTTTTGCCTCGGAGTACCAACATCGTTAGGATATACATAATGTAATAATAAATAAACTCCGGACAAAACAATGTGGCCACTACGTGTAACCGTCAAAGATGAATTTATATTTTCCGATGCTCCCCCGATCGGTATAAATAAATGAACGCGATAGATGCGGTATTACAACAACGCGTTAACGATACCTGGCAATCGTTAGGCTTCATGACGAAATCCTTGTCCCCCCGCGCAGCCAAAGTAAAGTGTTTACGATCGGGAATTACTCGCAATGTACACCGCGATTAAACGTCTTAGACACGCCATTGAAGGGAGAGATTTTGCAATCTACATGGATCATAAACCCCTCATCTATGCGTTTAACCATAATCTCGACAAGCCGCCGAGACAATTCCGACATCGCGACTACGTTGAACAATTTACAATCGATATCCGGTGTATTAAGGGGATAGAGAATAACGTAGCCGATAATAACTTTATCCGATAGCGAGCTACGCGAAATCATCAACTCTATGGCTCTAGCGCGCTACAGCTGAAAAAAAGTACGATTTCCCGATCAAGAAGTCGGTATATATTGCGATATTTCAGTCGCTCATATATTTCAGTCGCTACATGGACTTCCCCATCTGAGAATACGCGCCACGCAAAATCTGGTGACGCCACGGTTCGTATGGCCGTCGATAAATAAGGATTTTCGGAAATGGACACGACAATGTATCTCTTGTCAGCGATACAAAGTTACCAAGAACGTATCGACACCAGTCGGAGCGTTCGGAGCGCTAGCAGGCCGGTTCGGGCATATACACGTAGTCATTATCGTAATGCAATACTCGCAAGGTTATCGATATTGTCTGACGTGTATCGACCGCTTCCAGCGTTGACCCGAAGCCATTCCCACTGCCGACATTGAAGCGTCAACCGTTGCCTCGATCCTCCTTTCGACATGGATATCTCGTTTTGCCGTACCCTTGAAAATAACAACTGATCAAGCACGCCAATTCAATTCGCAACTATTTCAAGAATTATGCCAGTTTCTCGGCGTCAGGCATTTACGCACAACGGCCTATCATCCCGCGTCCAACGGGATGGTAGAGCGTCTACATCGACTACTGAAAACGGCGATTAAATGTCACGACACCAGCAACTGGGTCGAAATTTTGCCGATCGTTTTATTAGGCATACTAACTGCTATAAAGGAGGACTTGAACGCAACGGCTGCCGAAATGGTTTATGGCACCGGTATACGATCGCCGGCAGAATTCTTCTTACCAGCGAATCAATAGGTCAACTCGGAATATGCGAACCGGTTGAAAGTGCGCATAGGAAAAATCAGGCCTTACTTGATTACGCGACACAGCGCGAACAAAACCTTCGTTTCCCCCGACCTTGAAACATCGTCATACGTGTTTGTACGCGATCGGAGGCTCTTTACAACCACCCTACAACGGGCCGTGTAAGGTAATACAGCGAGGAGAAAAAACCTATACTATTAAAATAAGTAATAACAATGTAGTAGTATCCATAGATCGACTGAAACCCGCATTTTTACTAGATGACAACATTGAGCACCATAGCATCGAAAATCGTGACGTAATGATACCGCTTGGTATTCAAACCAAACAAAGCGAAAGTCAAGAAAGCGACAATAATAGAAATACGACAAATAAATATGTCAGGCGTTCAGGCAGAAGAGTCAGATGTACTGATCGGTTTCAAGCAGGTTTCGGTTAAGTGTTGAAAATTGGCGGACACGGGAAGTACCCACTTAATTTTTAAAAACAACGACGGACAAAGAAAATGTTGAAAATGACAACGTGAGTTGGTGCTCGTCATTCATATACAGATGCGCTAGTTACAATAAATAGTAGCCAGAAGACAGTTCTAGATATAATCCATATATTTAAGATCTTCTTTTGTTTTTATCCCTGGTCCATGTAAAAAAGTGCAATAAAAGTTTTTCTGCTCAGAACGGTTTTCAGATTTATTGTGATTCTACCTCTCAATACAAAAATAACAACAGAAAACTGTGTAAACCTATTATAAATATAACATTAAAAAGAAATGTTATGACTGGTAGGAGGTGATGTAGCGGCACATAATATAAAGGGCGATTCAAATCTTGCTGTTGTCTTGCCTCGGAGTATCAACATCGTTAGACCATACATACTGTAATAATAAGTAAACTCAACACGGGCAAAAACAATGTCGCTGCTACGAGCCAAACAAAGACAAATTGAAATTTTCCGGTATATCTCCGACCAGTCTCAGTCTCGAGCGATTTTAATAGCGATCAATACACAAGTCTTAGCGAATCAGTCAGTACCGAGTGTCTTAGCGAATATTCTCTGTATCTATTATTTTAAAATATATTTGACGGTTTTCAATATCAAGATATCTCGTCATTTAAAACGCACCACCAATCATCCTCCACAACCCAGTGACACGGATCATTGGATATGCGTAATAGCATTTTCCCCTCCTCGCGAAAAAAAAGAAAGGTAATATGTATGAGATACAGGTGACCGAGTGCCGAGTCGAACTAGTAAAACGGTCAATGTGGAAATTCGTACGTGACTCAGGCATAAACAACTAAAAGGAGCAGCAAAACACACGCTGATCTCAGGACAACAGGTGCTGAATCTTAGTTCAAGATCGGGAACAGAAAAGTCAATTCAACCAAGAGGAGACCATCGTGCAAATGGAAGAATAGCCTGCTGTTCGCCCATTCAACCGATGAAAACATCAGTGCCTGATGCCAAATGTCACGCTCAAGAGAATCGGGAAATCGAATGAAGCGCGTAAACGATAAGTCGTACATATACACATAGAAACGCGCATACTACGGGGCAATAGTTCACTTCAATATTTTCTTGCCACGTGCTCGATCTACTAATGTGAAAGCATATCAACAAACGATGTCCCATCTAAAAAAGGATGTGTTATGTTTGCGCAACATATTTTCATTCATTAGACTATGGAAAATTTAGGACCAACGCGAAGCAGAAATCCTTTAAACGAAAGTATCACGAACGCCACGATTTCCTCCTATTCACCAATACTAATTTTTCCCCAACTTCTGAGGTGTGCAAAGGGTGGTAAGAAAGGTTAGACCGGTTCAGTTGGTCAACAGATTCGTTATGAGAAATATCTGCAAAATTGGCTATTGAAATCACACGCATCATCGACTTTAGTAAGTATGCGGTATATCAAATTGCTATTAAACATTATTTCACATTACTTTTTGACCCTCGGTGAACCATATGGCCAAAAGGATTAGGTTCGTCGCAATCGAAACTTAACTTTAATTTAATATCCTTTTTGAAATGTCATATTTTCTGAGATAGAGTCTACACGTAAATGCAGTTATTATTAAACTATTATTAAACAGCCATAAGTCATATATCATAACGTATATAGTATGTCCATTTTAAGTGTATATGCGCTATTATTTCTGTACGTATAAAAAATATGGAAAAAAGTTTCATATAGAAATTGAATGGTAGCAAAGGGGCTTGTACTCCTGTTATTAAGTGCTCAAACCTATGAGCGGCAATCGGAATTTGAAATACATATATCGCTAGAAAAGTAACAGCAAACACGAAGAAATTTATTTCGAGAGCTTTCTGTAGCGTTTTATTTTTTCGCTAGTAGTAGTATACTACGTTATTTCCTAATGTAGCGACACATGAGTCATAGGACGAGACGAAGCGAGAGCGACTCATGTTGTTGTTGTGCCTCGGAACACGGACACCGCCTCGACACACGAAATTAGCGCTAGATTATCTCTAGGCAAAAACAATGTCGCCGTTGAGGGCAACCACCGTTCTAAGACGTTCTGAATATACTTGATGGTTGCAGCAGCAATCTCTCTCGTTATTTCGTAATACCGATCCTCGCATCATACGCCAAACTAGCAAACTAACAAAGATAGAACGCTAACGAAGATAGATCGATGAATGTATTAAAAAATATATGGTTCCATCTGCAAAAATGAAGTTGAAATGGGACGCTACTACTGGATCTACAAAAAAGTAATTTGCATCATATGTGCTGTCTTCTTTCGAACTAAACAATTTTTGTTAAAACTTTTTCTGATAATATCAATATCACGTGAGATATTCTACAGCTTATTGTTTCGCCATTGGTTAAATATTGAGGTTAGGTTTCTATGTATAATAAATTTCTATGTGTAATAAAATATCTACATATAAAATACATAGAAATATTGAAAGTTTTAGACGATTTTGTAGATATCAGACTCTATATATTATTTAAATCATGTCCATATCTAATTGCAATGACTTGCAACAGAATCTGAGAACTGAGATTTGTTTTTTTTTCTTCATTCATAATTGTTGTTTAATAAATAGGAAAGGTAACGAGTGAATATACTGTTTCACGTTTCTTAAATGAAACAATGCCTTTTGCGATTAAAATACAGACATTATAGCAAATAATACAGTAATAGTAGATAATCAAAAAGAAGTAGGGAAAAAACTTATCATAACGCATGGAAAAGAATTTATGAAGAATTGCGTTACTGGAATAAGCTTCTTTGTGTATCACGAAGTGCATCAGGGCAGAATTCTTAAAAAAATGTCATAAAAAATTACTATCTATCAGATAAATACAATACGAGATTCGAAGAATAATTAATATCAACAAAAATATAATTATTTGATAAGAACGTAATATTTAATTATAGAAATAATTATACGTCAAGTTCTGTTATTAGTAACCATTGTCGATGACTGACTTTATTTTTGGTTCTGAATGAGCATTATCTTTGATGAAAACATTTTTTAGCGAAAGAAAATAAAATAGGAAGAACGACCTAACTTTTATATAAAAAGATATAATCAATACGTTTAATTAAAATTAAAACATAAATATGTATATCATCACTCTTACGTTAATATAAATGTACAAAGGCAAGTAGTACATTAAAGACGAAAAATATAATAAAAATAAGAAAACAGAAAAATAAATAAGAAAACTGTACAGGTTTCTACGACTTACCTCCACACGTGGAATAATCTATCTGGTTACCGTGTGATCCATCCTAGAGACAGAAAAAAGTTATTAGATTAAAATAATCCAAAGAAAGTTTTTAGTTCATAAAATTTACAAGTATAAAGTATTTATCCTGAATAAATTCTTTTTATAGAAAATTACAAGTCAAATTTCGAATAATCATACTTTATATTTTATCTAGCAACTAGCACTTCTTACCAATTGCACAAACACTTGCTAAACACAAAAATTGTAACGTTTAAATAAGTAACTATTCCGTAGCACATGCACACTACTGCGTTTCGAATGTGAAAGACCGTTGAACGGTACCGTCCCTAATAAAGGCAGATTCGTACTGCTTGTTCATTGTATACGCTTCTGGACTATAAGCGAATCCTGTACGCTGCGCAAATGTCTCTGCGCCGATTATATAAGGTTGTCCGAAAAGTGTCTTTCTTTTACAGACACGTCTTTTACAACAACGCATCTTTATACAAACATGAAACTTAATGTCTCAAACGTTGTGATTTTTATCGTGATAAAATAAAATGGGTAATTCGATAAAATAATATAAAACGAAAGATATTGTGCATCTATTATTTTCTTACAAAACGAAACAGTTTTCGAACAACCTAATATTTCAATTTTACTACAATAAACTAAATAAAATAACGACTTTACATCTCGAAAAGAGTCACTATTACGCTGCTGGTTTTTATATAGATATTATATATCAAAGTGGATAAAATATGCAAATGCAAAATATATTCAAACTATGTAATAATTGTACAATACTTTACAGAAAATAGTTAATTTAATGATTGTTATCCTCTGAAGCGTAAATAATGCTAGAGATATTTGGCAAAAAATGGAGGCTATATCTGCAATCGCCACTGAAAATTGCTGCTCCACACATACGTAAGTATAATACATGGCATAAACCGCTACAATGCTTATAGCTATATCGAAGAAAATACTGTATACGTAACAATTCTCTAACCTCCACATGACCAAACCATGACCCTAGGGAACAGTGTATACAAAGCCGTATTGTACATGTACAATGTATATGTACATATTTTCCTCACTGTCAACAATATACAAGAAGAGTAATTTTATGTATCCCCACAACAATATTTTAAAAGCAATTTTTATATCTCGATACTTCAGATAGAGAAGGTAATACCAGAATTCTACAGGATATTTTGTTCTACGTAACGAATATAGCAGGGACAGATTTAGTAAACAGGAAAAGAAGTTTATATAAATATACATATACGCGATGTGATCTTATTTTCGAGTTATTTGTGGTTTATTTTGCTATTATTCGTCTTTACGTTCGTCAGTTGCAGAGCGATACATTGAAATCAATTCATAAGAGAGAAGAATTTTGTATTGCATAAAGACAAATAAAAAGTTTCTCTATAACGTATCGAACATAACAATTTAGAAAAAAAAAAAAAAACGGACGAATAAATGTTCTTTTTAAAGAGAAATTAATGAATAATAAATAAGAATGAGAATAAAATTTCAGATAATAAATTATTTAGAAAGTTGCCGACAGCTTGAATTTCCATGATATGCTGTAGAAATCAACATTTTCAACAACTTCTTCACACTACATGTATATCATGTATATCTCTAACAAAGTCGCAAGCATAGCTGATACGTTCGCCGCTTTGTTCGTCGTGTTGCTTGACAATTTGTTTATTTACATTCATTAGACATTGATGTTTTTGTCTTTGAACTCTACTTTCCGAATCTAATAATAATTAATTATTTACAACTGCGTATTCGAGACTGTAAGAATCAATGCTGATATTGCCTGAAATGTATTTAACTTGAAATAATAACAATAAAATATAAAGTTCCATATAAACTGTAATTTAAAAGACAGATTATTCTAAACCTAACTCATACCATTAATAATAATAATTTTTATTACTCAGTTCTGTAAGCGGCTATAATTCGAAGGATCCGTGGAATACCCAAGTTCGTCCAGTCTTCGTTTATATATTGAATGTAAACGGAAGATGAGAGTTAGGTTTACATTAGCTTTCTAAATTCAGCCAGTGCAAAGTAGTTGACAAACGATACGAACATACACGGTGCTACAGACACAAGACGGTGTTATATGTATCATTCACTGTAGTGGTGGTACCGACAGATCTTTACAAAAATCTCGCAATGTAAGGCCGAGTAGTGGTAACATGCAAAGGAAAAAATTGTTCAAAACGTCGATTTCTACGACATAATGAAAAATCATCGAAACCCACGCTGCCAGCAGTTTTCTATATAATAACCACATTTTATTCGTTATTCCTTATTCGACAGACCACCGATTTTAGGATCCTGATGTACAGAGCATTCGAATTTAACCTATAAATGCGAATTGCTCGTAAACTGCTCGCCGTGTAAGAAATATGTTGAGACAGGAATTTAATGGTTTCGCGGGTGTAATTAGTATTTCTGTAAATAAACGTATAAGGGTCACATTTCCTATAAAAAATGAATATCCTATACATATAAATTCTATAGAATTTAGAACACCAACCGACGGTTTGACTTTTCCTGTGTTTACAGAGAGTCGGTCGAACGATATAAATAGAGAAGGACGGGTACTTGGGGGGGGGGGGAGAATAAAACAGGATTTCGAGAAACGAAGATGGAGAACAAGGAAAAAGAAAAGCAAGTTAAGAGTTAGAAAGAGAAAGAAAAAAAATACAGTGTATAGAATCCATAAGGAAACTGTAAGATGAAGTGTATTGTTAAATGCTTTTCTGCGCATTTGACACACACCGGGTTTCTGTTGCAGTAATTTTTTGTGTGTCCGTATTGTTGGCATCGCATGCATTGTGGTATGTCTTTTTTATGCCTAGGTGGTTCGACTGTAATTATTGTGTTTAGGATTTGTTTGATTTCGAAAATTTCCTTGTTGTTGTTTTTAGGTTCGAGTTCAATTAGGAATAGCGGTAGTGGTTGTTTAGTATATCAAATCTCGTTATGTTGTTTATTACCCTTACCTGGTGTCCGATTTTGGCTAGTTCGTCGCATATGTTGCTTGTGTTTGTTCTTGGGTGTAATCCTCTGATTACTACCTTGTAGCTTTTATCCGATTTCAGTTGGTAGGTGTGGTATCCGGCGTTTTTTCCTTTAGTAGTTTTACCACTTTTCTATAGGTATCTAGGGTGTTCGTTTGCACTTTTATTTGGTCTAATTTTAGTTGTTTGATGTTGTAATTTCCTTTTCCTGCCGTGTTGTTTAGTAGTTCGAGGAGGGGGTCAATTACCTGTGCGTCTATGTAAATTGGTGGTGGTTTCGTGTTGTGTGTTGGTTTTTCCGTTGTGTCTGATTCTTTCTCTTGTGGCAGTGCTCTGAAGGGGTTTTGTAGAGGAATTTTCTGGAGCCACTGCTTACTTTCTGTTTCTGCAGTTCTCCTGGTGTTTGCGTTTGTTGTTAGTTTTCTTCTTTTGCTGGGAGTTACGACCTTCCAGCTTCCGTCTTGTTGTGTCATTTCGTTGTTGTTGGCGTTTGTATCGTCGCTCATTCGAGTAATATCCATTTCGGTTTCTGTAGATTCTTGGATTTCCATGTTTTTGTGTACGGCGTATGTTTCGCCGTTGTTTGATATCCTGAGCGGTGGCACTCGTTGCATCTCCTTGCTTTCCCTGTTTTTCGCACTTTCGGGAACACTTTCTCTCCACGTCCGGTTTCAAGGGAGAGACCTCTCCGGGCACCCGGCACGTCTGCACTCTTCGGCAGTCAAAAGGGAACTCGTATAGGAAAGGTGTGCAAAATCATGAGTTTGACAATACATCCAAAAATCACCAAAATCGATGACCGATCGCGGGCCTTAATCTGTATAATTGCTGTAGCGTGCATTCTACAACAAAACATTCGACAACAAATTTTAAAATTTAGTATTTATGTTACATTGTATTTTGCGTGTTAAACATATGTATAACGCTATTATTTTTTATAACAGTTTGCATAATGCACTATTAAATACAATACGATATTAAATACATTAATTAAACACAGATGTATCAATTTTCTCTATGTAAGTGCATATTTATCAAATTTATCCTGCATGCACTTTGTACATATATATCTTGCATAGCACCCTGCATATTTACTGTATATTGTAATGCATAAACTTCTGCAGCCTAACAAGCAGAAGTCAGCGTCGTTGGGTCATCTGTTCTGACAAATATTTTTCTTATGAATCTAGAACAAAAATAAACCAATCCATATTCTGATGTTTTAGACAATACCCATTATTTAGCAAGATATCAAATATAAATATAATCAGTCCATATTGTGGAAACAATAAGTTCTTATTAGTTCTAGATTCATGGACTGGACGAACAGATGCTGCTTGCTTTAATAGTACTCTTACAAATGACTATGAAAATTGTATATCAATGTTCCTATTACTATCTCTATGACATTTACTTTTTCCGCCAAGTACACTTTGTATGAACAGATTATAAAATTCGCCATTTAAAAATATTAAGTGAATTTCCGAAAGATGTTAATTAAAAAAATATTACCGTTAATTTTTTATTATTTTATTAAATAATATGAATAATCATACATGTAATTGTTCATTTTCCTATTAATCCAACAAAGGATGCAACAGTTTACTGTAGTATTAGTATGTAGCGGCACATGAGTTATAAGACGATTCGAACTAGAAGCGACTCATATTGTTGTACCTCAAAGTATTAACGCTGTTTTGGATTTGCAAAGTTCTAAAATAAACCAACTCCAGACAAAAACAGTATCGCCGTTATGAGTAATCGTCAACCTGAACCAAATACGGCCTTCTATAAGTCCGCCGAACAATATAAACAGACGAGCATTCTCTCTAGGATAGTCTAGAAAGCGAACCAGTATAGCGAAGAATATAGATAATTATCACGACGACTCATACGAACGACAGATACAACCGACCTATACTACCTCTGTACTTGTACTTGAAGTGATTTCAATATAATTGACTATTACAAATTTCCACTCGTCTCTTTAATAACTAACACGTTTAATATCAAGTATAAGAGTTAAGTAAATATATATTTGTCAATATTTTGAAATTTTTTTATTCCTATTGTATCCTCATATCATTACTGTATGAAAATTATAAGTATCACAATGGAAATTTTCAAGTTAACCACGACCGAGGAAAGCATGGCAGTGAGATCAAACGTTCAAGTCCTTCTCACAGCTTCTTTCTCGATTACTGTGGTATTGTGTTTCGTAAATTTTTATCACAATATGTTACGATCCATGGAGAATACTATTTGAGCGTTTCACGTCGTTTGTACGAAGCGATTCAAAGGATTTATAAAACGATAACTTGACTCGGGAGTTTCTCGCAAAAAATAACATTTACAGTAAACATATTCACCTGATCGCTCCCTTGCGACTATTTGTTATTCTCCAGAATGAAAAAATAAAACAAAAAGCGTTATGCGAACAATGCACTATAGAAGGAAGTTTTCAGAAATGTGTTAATGACTGAGAGACACGCTAGCAAAATATATTGTATTCTGTTGAGGTAGACTGATAGAAGAACGAGTGGATGAATTTGTAATAGAAAAGTATATTGAAATAAATAAAGGTATAAGTATAAGTATAATGTATAAGTATAAGTTTATGCTGATTCAGATCCTTACTCTCCTAGTGTTACAATACAATAGGATCGATAGAGAGCACTTTCATATGTTTATAGCAAAAGGACATTACTAAGAAAGTTAACCTTATAGCTCTAGCTAAAGGCTACAAACAACATAAATAGAAATCTATTTATTAGTTCCTTTGTTCCTAGATCTTGTAACCCAAAACAAATGTATATTCAAGGGTACAATAATATGGACCTCTCCTTATTTAGAATAATTTTGTTTCACTAAATTCTATTTTCGTAATACAAGTCTCAAGGTCACGGATATACATAAATAAAGATGTAGAGTTTTTCTTGAAGTAGTTACTTGAACATATTCAAGGGAATAACTTAAATATAGACGAACAAATAAATATTTCCTCAAATAAGAAAAAAATTCAACGATCCTTTTGATCGCGTCTCGTATGAGGATGGGGGGATGGAGAAAAAGTAAAAAATGATATGCAGCTTGGTAGAGGTTCAGAAGAAAACTCTGAGGAAATTGTGAAAGGAAAATGTCTAGTGCTCATTGAGTTCTCTAGAAAAGAAAATGGTACTAGTGCCAGCACTATTCAGAAAAAGCGACCACCTGTTCCTAAAAAGACCGAAATAAAACTTAACGAAACGGACTGTGTGCACAGTGAAGAAGACGCAGTAAATTATGACAATCCCATGTACAATGCAAAAACCTGCCTAGACTTCGTTCCTACACTCAATGGACAAAACTATATAGGAGTAGAAGGCTTTATTAAACGGATGAGAGAAGCTCGAGCCGAATGTTGAGAAAAACATTATTACGCCTAATTTTAACACAAAGAATCATCTGAGAAGCAGAACCAGAAATAAACTATTTTACAAACTACAACCAACTAAACAAAATCTTCTCCAAGCTAAATAATAAAAAATCCTCCGGCTTCGACGGCATTCCAAACATCTTACTTAAGCGCCTACCGAACAAAATAAAATGGTACTACGCAGTACTATTCAACAATGCTCTAAACAACACATATTTCCCCAGAAAGTGGAAAAAAGCCAAACTAATAGCCATCACAAAAAAGAATAAAGACGGCTCAACACCTGCAAACCTATGACCTATAAGTCTCCTCCCTAACATAAGTAAAGTATTCGAAGCAGTCATCAAAAACCCCCTAACTTCCTTCTGCATAAAAAATGACATAATCCCAGAAAACCAATTTGGCTTTCGACATAAACACTCCATATTACACGCGACAAACAAACTCGCTTCAGATATCTGCTGGGCACTAAACGCAAAACAACGAGTAGCCGCCTGCTTAATAGATCTCGAAAAAGCCTTCGACACAATCTGGATCCCAGGCCTCATTTACAAATTAATAAAAAAAAACTTCCCGAGACACTTAATCAAAATAGTCTGGGACATGATCACAAACAGAACATTCATAATAACCGAAGGTTCTCATACATCAAACATAGAATTCGCCATAAAAAATGGACTCCAACAAGGAACAGTAAACTCTCCGCTACTCTTCAACATTTATAACAGCGACGTACTAAATCTCTTCGACCTGAATAAATCTACCCATAAACGCTCCATAGCCTTCGCAGATGACCTAATCATCTACGTAACAGGCCGCAAAACCAAAACAATAAAAACACATCTTCAAGAACTTTTCGACAAAATCAACGATTACTATCACACATAGAAACTAAGAATCAACGCAAACAAATGCGAAAGCATACTGTTCAAACCCAAATCAAGTGATATCGGCCCAGCAGAAAGAAAACACTGCAAAAATTTCCAATTAAAGGAAAAAGCAACCGAAGGGGCACTCATACCGCACAAAAACTGCGTCAAATATCTAGGTATAAATATAGATGACAAACTAAACTACAAACAACACGTCGAAATCTAACTCTCCAAGTCCAATAAAGCATTCTGGAGAGCAAAAAGATTATTCTACTCCAAACATCTCAAGAGCAATGTAAAAATTCTATGCTACCAAGTTCTAATCAGACCAATTATATTCTACGGCTGCCCAATCTGGTACAACATACCAGCCTCGCTAATGGAAAAAATTCGCGTTTTCGAAAGAAAATGCATCAGAGCTTGCCTGAATACCTACAGATCCGAACACAGCGGATACAAAAAATATATAAAAAACCAAAAAATCTACGATCTAGCCAACACTCACCGCATAGACTGTCACATCCTAAAACTAACAAGAAACCACTTAGCACAAGCGTCAAAAATAAAAGAAAACAGCCTAATCTTCAGCGGCTTATTCCCAAATGATCTATATTACAAAAACACACTGATAACAGGCTACATCCCCCCAGAAGTGTACCTATACCTAGACGAAAAAAACTACCTCCAAGACCAAAATAATATCCCGATAATTTACCACATAAAAAGAGAAGTAGGGATCAAAACAATACTCTACGAGGAAAACTTAAACGGACAGACCGCAGACACCAGGTGGAGATACAACATGGCCCTCCCTCTAAAAGACACTAAAGACAAACACAGAAGAAACACAAAAAAATATTGGTGGATACCAAATCCATAATAAAATATGAGAGAAAACCACCAATTCGACAAAAGTCAATTCTACCTCCGTGTAACCTAGATGTAACGTAGTAACCTAACCCCAATCTTTGTAAATATTGTAAATATTGTAAATAAACCTATTTAACATCCCCCTCCCTCTCCCTCTCATCCCGCCCCTTCCCGAAGTCCCACAGCACACAAAAAGTAGACTACCGAAGCGTCCTGTTTTGCGGCCAAGTTTCAGGACAAAAATAACAACATAAACAAGAACACACAAAAGCTCCGCTCCCCAGCGGCTCAAATCAAAGAAAAAAACCAACACAAGAACGAAAACACAAAAAATTGTAAAAACCACGACATTCAATACAGTATGGCTACGTCGTACCGTCGCGTATCGGTACCTTTGCCTAACACACCTTATTCTAATTCATAGTTTATGTGAATTCTACAATGTATTAAAAAAACAAACAAATCTTGGCATAAATAAACACTATTAAAAAAAAAAAGGTTGCGACGGTTGGCGTTAACAGTTGGGTTGCACGACACAAACAATTTCAAATTGGAGTTCAATCGCTAAACGCAACAAGACTATGGTGATTTTTACTCTTTTCTATATGCAGGCGGCACGTTATAAATAGAGATCTCACTCCGCTGGTCCGATGTTTTTTATTATATTTTTAGTACAGCGCTTATCGCATCGAGCAGCATCATGGCTATTTGTAAACATTCATTGGTAAAGGCACACAGTACATCATTTAAATCCGTCATAATAAAAAGGAGAACGCATGATTATATGTATTTTGTAATAAGACCGCTTTATGGTATTCACTTGCGATTTGTTTGACTGCATTGCGCTTTTTAGTTAAAATTACGTTCAAGTAGCGAAGATAACGGCGACGAGCACTACGACTGGAAGTCGGCGCCATATTCTGAACGGGGCACATACCGTCATGCGATCATGCGAGATATCGCATTAGTCTGGAGTGCCGCGCATTGTATTTAGTTCGCGCCATATTGGCTAGACGTCGCGACCTTATGGACCGCGTGGCTGCTGACTAAGATAGAGTCAGCTCGAAGTAAGTTCCTAATGTTAGGTAAATTACGTTGTATAATTTAATAATTAATTTTGTTTAATGTAATATTGGTGTGTTGAGGTAAATATAATATAGCTGAATTGCGAGTGTGCCTAACGAACCAAACGTACAATCAAACGAGAATTTGAGCAATTATTCAGATTAAAGGAGGTATATACGACAGAACATACGAATGCGAAACTAGTGATTAATGTATCCACACATTTCTGCACACATTTATATAACTACGATTTATTCATAAAGTAATTTGATGATTTTGGGGGTATACGAGGGATGGTTAGTTAGTTCGTATAGCGATGCTATATGGGTTCGATGGCTTATTTATTGTGACGTTTGGCTCTGCTTATGGTTTATGATTGTTACTCTTTCGGAAGGACATGGCATAGTGGTATGCCGATTTTGGCTATGTCCCTGGTCTATGCGCTATATTTAATATAAATATGGATAAGTTCATTAAAGAGAAACAAAATTACGGCTTCATCGGTGCTTCGAGTGGCGTACCAGGCTCGACCCGACCGTCATCTAGCAACTGGGCAAATGAGGGGAGTGTCACGTAAATAAAAAGAAATTTTAGAAAAAAAAGAAACTCTTATTTTTTTTCTTGTTTTCGATACACTTCCGAGCTCTAGGCGTAACTGTTCAAGACTGACTGGAATGATTTTAGGGGGAGTATCTAAATTCTTTTATTCGTGGGAGTGGGAAAAGGCTCTGATCGCATATTTCTGAGAATGGATAGAGTGACTGGATGTAATACGATGGTCACTCATGCTAAGGCGCTTGGAATTTCGCTATCTTATCGCTTTGTTTAGTCGGATTTCGTCTGTGACAGGAGGAGGGTCGATCCCACGGTTAACTCTCGCTCGGGTAAAGCGACTGCGGATCAATTACATTCGATGAGCGACAGCGAGTGTGGGAGATTAAGTCGTGCAAGATCAGGCGCTGGTGACAAGTCCACCAAACGTAACGTAGAAGCGAGCGTTTCGCCGGTTAGAGCGGATGTGGAGTATGACTTGGCTGCGTTATCAGGCAATAAGGACCCAAACAATTCGAAGAACCCGTTCTAACCTGGGTGGAACTTGGAGAGGAGCCCGGTGGATAAGAGAAGAGATGGGCGAGAGGTCAAGATGAACCTCGACGTGTCAGCGGAATGATTTAATGGCAAGGAGCAACGTTGATATGTGGCGGCCTTACATGACGTCACTGAAAAGGAAAAGGAGGATGCGATCTTTAAATTGAGGTCGCAGTATGATTGGAAATCCTGGCGGGATGATAAGCTAGATGATCTGGAAGATTTATGTTATTACTAATTCAAATGACGACAGAGAGTTGGTAGAGATGTTCAATGGATTGGATGCAATGACACTACGATCGTATGTTGCAAGCGAGTTGAAAATGAATTTTAGGAAAATCAGGCGTTTCGTTAAGTTGGATACGAAAACGATGAAGGGAGTGTGTAGAAATTTGAGGAATTTAGATCTGTTGTAGTTCTGATTATCGTTTTATACCGATGAGGTTAACACGGGAATTAGGTATACGCATGTAGCGACGCAAGTCTCCCAGAGGAAGAAAAAGGATGAAGCGAAGGTTTGCATCGATACTGGGACGCAGACTGAAGAGATAGTATAGAGTGCGGCTAGAAATGAGCAGAGAGACGTCGGGACGCAGATTGATGCGTAGATGGATGTGGATATGTTAAGAAAAGAGCGGAGTGATGATGGGACGTAGACGGACGCGCTGACGGAGGCGAAAATAACCAAAATAAAAGAGATCTCCTCGAACGTGGACAGCCACGCCAGCAGGAAGAAGCCTCGACAGAGCGTCGGCTCTGATGCGGAAGTATGCTTCCTTCCTTTCCTATATAGGAGTAGAAGGCAAGAGAGTTAAAAGCTGAAAGAGCATTTCTTGACTTGGGCGAATTGGAACACCCAAAGAACAAAAAAAAAAAAAAAAAAGAAAAGAAATGTAAGACAATTACTGGGGAAAATTAATTTTTATTATAAATTTTTATTATAAATTTAGGAACCACTTCATAACTTATTAAGGAAAAATGTGGAATTCATCTGCAATGAAGAATATGAGAGATCATTTCAGAAGATCAAGGAATACCTCTGTTCAAGTCCGATCCTAGCAATATATGACCAAAACAAAGAAATATTCATTTATACAGATGCAAGTGGTGATGGTTTATGAACCGTTTTAAAACAACCCCAAGATAACGGTATGTTACACCAGGTTGTGTACTTCTCAAGAGAACTGAAACCGAAACAGAATCAAAGAAGAAAACAATCTATCTCGAATGCCTTGCCGTTAAAGAAACGATTCAATATTTACAACATTACGCATTACTGTTGCTACGCACAGAATGCTTGGTATGAAATGAACCTTATAGGGATGGCGTTCGTGATGAGAACTAGCTGCAGTGCATATATAGCAGCAAATGCGTTCACAAAAATTGCATCAGGTCTAATATGGCGTTCCAATATGACGTGTACACCAACTGTAACTCGAATGATACACGTTGCTGAACCGAATAACAAGCGTATTAATTAAAACATTGCGAAATAGAGATAATAATGATGTAATCGCAAGTGATCTTAGTTAGTATACTGTGAACTTTGTTGCTGCATTTTCGACGATAGCGTCTAGCGTTATTTGCAAGAACTGCAAGAGAAAAATTCAGTCTTCTAGAACCAGAAACCGCGGTTTAGGTTCCAAAATTGCAATTAAGTGTGAGTATTGGATGAAATTTTTCAACTCATCTCTACTAATTGGCAATGCCGATCCATACCAAAAATCATCTGAAATAAATCGCAGGATTGTGTTGGCGACTTTTAAAGAGCAGAATGGAAAAGATAAATTTATTTTGTGGTCTAGTGAATATTTTTCAGGGATTGGCTGTCAATAAATGCTATGGCTGTCCGGAAAATTTACATTCTGCTGTCTTACGGGTATATAATCGTTCAATTTCGAGAGCTACTGAGAAAGACAAAAGGAAAGTTACTGTTTCGGGAGAGAGAACGCCAGGAAAATGAGAGAATTGAATTCTTCGTTCAGGCTTGCTACACTCCTCGGGAAACACAGTAAGAAAGTGCTTGATATAATTGTAAAATCTAGCTTTCCCAATCTTGCAACGTTGCATGGGAAAATAAAATGAACACAGAACGGTATAATGATTAGTATGATGGTGACAAAGATAATTGCACCATAAATCATATCAGTGCTGGTAAAGTGGAAATTGCTACCATCACAGCAATGTTTATGAGATCGGGAAGGGAAAATTCGTTGAGGGGAAAATTACTTTGAAACCCTTTTATCCGAATGTCAATTTCGTCGCGACGCCGTCGTTTCGTGCCGTGGCACGGAAAAATGGCTCGTTCACCTCGTTTGTCCATCATCTCTCCGGTTTCCGATTCCCGATTCCTAAGTCGCGTCCGCGAGAAGACGAAAACGGCAGTACGGTCGTGGTAAACTACATCAACGACCTCGAGCATCCTGTTAATTGGCACCGTAATTCAGCCTCCCCCAACCCCACTCCTTCGACTGTCACCGACCTCGTCGTAGTCTCTAGCCCTTCAGCCTCCCTAAATTGCGAAACTTTCTTACGGTAGCGCGCGACAGTAGAATTAGTTTCTCGTTAACGAAGTTTACGCTTATGCTTATAGCAAGGGCCGCGTACTCCAATAGTAGGTCCTTGCGCGCGTACGGATATATTTATGGCGGTACACACGCAGGACACGCGTGTTTGGGCTTGCTCGCCGACCGAAAATAGGCGAACGGTTCCCCCCGCTAGTATACGCTCGTCGAGGGTCTCTCTCTGGGCTTTTTTTCTCCCCGGGGCGAAGCACCGACGGGATAAGCGGCGAAAATATGGTGCTGCGCTAAACACGCTACGTCGTTAACACCTGCTCCATCCCGTCGGAATTATCTGATGCCGTTCGACGGTCCACCGAATTCTCTCCGCTCACTATGACACTCTCTCTTTGTTGACAATAAAACGTGTCACGAGATCCGCGTATTTTATCTTTAATGTTATGTTGGAGAATAATTGCAGTCATTTTTATGAAACTATATGTAACAATAATGGAACAGCGGTGTCTTTCACTGATACAAATATTAAATTATAGTTTAAGCTCCTCGAAATAATTCAATATTTCGTGAAAGTTTCTTCAACAGGTATAGGTCGAAGAAAGATGTGGTACTTAAGGCTTTAGGCTTTGTATGGTTTATGGAATGGTATGTTTCTAATTTTCTGTAATAATTCGCGCAACTGGTAATCTCTGCACGCTCCAGATAAACGTTTCCCACGAAAGCGACCAAGGTAATACAGATATCTCAATATAGAGAGATGCGCGCGATGTGCGCGTCTGGTTGGATCGATGTCGGATTAATACGATCGGCAGTGAGAATGCTAATTCCGTCGGAGATCTGTTAAATTATTCGCCTATCTGCCGTCCCAGTGAATTGCCTGTTCTTTCACCTTCCCAGTAATTTAACAACGCAGCTGCACCGTCGAATATTGAATTATACAGGGTCGATCTCGGCGAGCTGTTTGTCGTTTTTCCTGAAAGGCGTATGAAACCGTCAATTGCATTGCGACGTATTGCAAGTTTGTTATTTCCATCCGTTGCTAAACTCATTTAATATTTAACAATACATGCGCGGTATATTGATATAGGTAACATAAAAAATCTCTACGTAATAGGTATGCCTTACAATTTGTTTATGCTAAAGAAATAGATTAACAACATACATATTAAACAACATGAGCCCCATACACGTACGTATACACAGTTCGCTTGCTGAAATTCCTTTGCTTTCGCTCAAAACTTTTTCTTTGTACCGTCGCTAAAAACGCTCTTTCTAAACTCTCGTTCGCCATGCACTGTTCGTCCCGAAGAGGACTCACTCTCGCAAACGAGCATCATATGCATACATCTCTAGTTACCACTCAGATTCACCAACAGATTATACATAACGTTCTTCGAATTCGCATTTTCCGAGCATCCTGTTCGATCTTTATTCAAAAACTTGCTCGTCCTCGTAAGCGGAGCGTCTCAAGTACGCATCAATCTTCGAGCCGAATACATTTAATTTCCGTTACTATTAATAGCACACTGGTTTCGTAACGCCCTGTACCTGTGCATACCGGCACAAGGAAACCGCGCGACATCGAGAGCCAATACCCCTGTGTACTGTGAAACATGATCGTCCTGTGCACAATTAGGACGGTGGTTCGCCTTTACGTCCAGCTCCTGCGGGTATGTGCGCGCATCTTGTACGGTGTTGTACCTCGAAAGAATCTGTTGATAATTCTTAAATCGAACAGTCAATACGCCTCGTATCTAAAGAGAGGTAGGTAAGCGCATTAACTGTATTTTTTCTTTTTTTTTTCTTTTTTTTTTCTTTTTTTTTTTAATAGATATATAGGATAGACGTGAGTTTTTCTGCAGTTGAGATAGGGCGATGAACGTGGTAGAGAACGTCAGAATCATTGGAGGGGAAAAAGTGAAACGTAATTAGAAAGTTTGAGAGTGACCTATGCTCGACGAGACAGCAACGGTGGTAGTTAAAAATTTCGCGTGGCCCGGAAGATTTGTCGGTTGAAAATTCCTGCTGCGATATAATGAATGAGGTCGCCCGGAGAAGGGGATTTCTCATTCGCATAAAATACTCGCCGATGTAGCGGGCCGGTCTATACGCTCGTAACTTCTGTGTCCCGCAGTTTTTCACGGGCAAAACCGGAGTGGAAAAGTGTGAGCAATTAAACGGTAGCGAGGAACCGTGTGGTTGCTTTTCAGTCAACTAGCCCAACGATTATATGAACGCTTCCCTCGTTACTTCGACATTTTTTATTTCACCCGTCGCTGTCTCCGAGTTGACAGTAACAAAGCGATCTCATCTGTACGTGTTACACTCTTACTTCCTTCCTCTTTCTATTTCGCGCTCTCTACTTCTCATCCTTATGATCTCGTTAGACGCATCTCGCGCTTCTGTATGAAAACTTTCTCAAATGAAATGCAAGAATTGCCTTTGACGCCAAGGCAGTTTCAATTTTTACGCTCGACTCCTGACAATTCTCTTCCATGGAAGGGCCAAGTTAATGTGTTTCCAGTTTTCTAGGAGCTTTCAATGCTTGTTTCTAGTCCCTTCGCCCTCCCCTCACCGTCCACCGTCGATCAAAATTCCATTGCGAAAAAATTCTTCCATCCAGCGTCTTCGGATAATTAATCGTTACGATCATCTTTCCTTTCTTTCCGTACGTTCGACGTCTACATATTTCAAGATAATGACTCGCAGAAATGCAAGTAATAAACGCCATTCGCTCAGCTATTCGTTTTTCAACGAGCCAACGCGAAACTCCTAAGGAGTGTTTCTCCATCCTCTCTCGCTCTCCCTCTCCCTCCCTCACTCTCTCTCTCTCTCTCTCTCTCTCTCTTTCACCCCTTTCCCTATTCTCGTTCGCAATTTCCATGAATTTAGTCGAAACTTGATGAGCGCGTCTCATTCTCTCTTATACAAAGGAAATTTATGGAAGCAATAAGAGCAATTTATACGTGCTCCTACGCCGTGGAAAATTCATCAACTGCAACCTAACCCTTCTGCTGGTTGTCCCCCGGATTCTCGATGAAAATTATACGTAAATTTGCATTTCGTTTTTCCAAAATGAAAATTTTTGCAGGAATCTCACGGTTGTATCGCAACGAACAAACAACGTACAAAACATTTCATATTTGTCCTCGTCTATCCTCGCATTCCGTTGCATTGATCGCTGGATCAAGGCCTGCGGTTTATATTTTACAATTCCATGGACTTATTTGAAATTCAAAAAAATTTTATTCGTGCGCTGGTACGCGAGGAAAAATCATCGCATCGGGTCCGGCTTTGTTTAAAGGGGTGTTAAATCCACTTTCATAAATTCTGCTGGTGCATGGAACCGTTCCGCTTTCTTCCATGCAAACGTAAGAGCCGTGGAACAGAATTATACGACCATTTTTTGTTCTTCCAACCAAGTTTCGTTCGATCGTAGAACTACTTTCTGCTTTTCGTTACCTTTGAACGGAAAGTGCGCGGAATGCCAATATTAACAGCATGGTCGGGCAATTCATTTTTTTTCCTTTTTTTTTGTTTTTTTTTTTTTTTTTTTTTAATTATTGCCAAAGAGAAACTTTCAACCGTGTACAGCGGTAATATTTCGAACAAGTCTCACATTTTGGACGAAGTGTTGCTAGATATTCATTCTCAACATAATTGTGAGTTGCAGATTTTCTGCAAAAAGTTACTGAATCCCAAATTCTACGAATCGATTCTATAAACAAATCCATTGACAGTTCGACAGCTATCTCCTCTAGAATCTGAAAGAAAATAGTCTGCAGATATTTCTCGAAGAGAAGCGGTTATTACAGAGATACAAATACAATATCTTATGCCAGCGATAATTAATTGGACTCGGAAAAAAGAGGTAACTAAAACAATCGTCATCGTGTTATCTCATTCAATCCTCGGCATTGATGGTCCTCAGCTATTAAAAAGGTCGTATTCGGTTATTTCTGCAATTTCACGATTTCGATTGAGATCAGCCATCTTCGGTTCGAAGGGTGCATCATCGAACCAGTGAAAATTCCTGCCGTCTCTCGTTCGGCACCCTTTCCTTAACGCTAACAGCGGCGACTTCCCCGTTCCCCGTGAGTCAAAGAATCCATGACGGAGTCAGCCGAGAACGGCCATTGTGAACTGTCTGTCTGTCTGTCTGTCTATCTGTCTGTCTGTCTGACGGTAGACAGAGCGACAGAAGTAAAAGTGCTTCTCCAGTGGTACACCCCCAGCTGGGTTCATTAGTAAACTGAAGTATCGCGCGCTCTGCGCACTAAGGGTCTTTTGTACGAGGGTGCGCCATTCGCGATAGCTCTCATCCCTTCCACTTTTCCATTCTCGCTCCCTTCTGCCTGTCCTATTCCCGTCCTTCTGTCCCGTTCCATCGTGGAAGCTGCCCCTGACTACTCCCTGCAGTCGGCTAGTCCTCTCTCACCTTCTTCAGCCAGGTATGCACGCGTATACATCTCGAAAAGCATGCGAGGGTGCCAGTGTCGCTGCGCGTTTTAACCCCCGTGCTTGGCGGCGAATTTATCTACAGGTTAGACGTTTGAATGTTTGCCGGCGCGGGAACGGTACGAAATTTTGCTAGCTGCCTCCGATTTTCCGCTGTTCCGAGCAGACTTAAAACCCAGACGAAACGCTAAAGCGCCCCTCAAGCGAGCCGTTCACCTTTGTAAGACGAAACTCGTTCCAACGTACCTCCTTTCTTCTTCACCCTTTCTTTCCCTCTATGTTTTCTCGTCGTCTTTATCGGACGTCAGAGTTAATTTCTAGGCAAATAGACACGGCACTCGCCAGAGATAATTCCGCGAACGGGCCTGCTCGTTTTGAAACACACGAGCGGCCTAGAATCACGATAATTCGATCCGTGTCGATCCGTGTTTCGTTTAGTTCGGTTTGCAGCACTTTAAATCGGGATTCGTTTAATTTCTCTCTTCATGTACACACGCTGATAGTGCAGATATAGTATAAACTTGATGTGTTTCGTTCCGCATCTATTTCCTGCTTGCAACGCACCGAATCGATTCGGATCGCAACGGAAAACTGTTATGATAAAACCGCAAATACCTCTCAATTATACATCTCGCGTGAAATAATCCGAATTGTCGGGCTTATTCGAATTTTCGATCGCCTCTCAACGGCCGCTCAGATCGCTTTGTCTTTAAACTTTACAATAGCCGAATTATTTAACACTCGTTAATCGTAAATTCTATACCTCTGTTCAGGAAATCGTATGAAATTTTCAAACGAACCAAACCACCAGCGTAGCGCACGACTTTTCAATTATTTTCGTCGTTGGTCGATTATTTCGAGGATGAGCAATTTTATCTTGAACGAGCATTCCCTGTCCAAAGTTATCGATATTGAAGAACTTTGAATGGCTGATAACGATCGAGCGTAGCCAAAAAGTATTAGACTGGCGTGGATTACGGCTCTACAAGTGCATAATTATAATGAAAATCTCGCATCGGGTTGCGAGATAGCGAACTATAATTAGAAATGTTTGAAATGTTCAAGATTCACCGTCACATATGTCGTTGAATACAACTATTCGTCAGAAAAGAAAATTGAAACTGCAGGAAAGAAATTTTCCGTTCCTACTTCTACCTAAAGTATTAATGAATTCTTAACGGTGACTGATTACTATACCAGCAGATAATACCAATTAATATCGAAATCAATATATGTGAACAGGAATTAGTATATATCGTAACATAGAAGCAGCGAAATGTGTTTTACGATACGAATTTTACCGGGTGATTAGCGAAAGGCTGAAAAATCGGTAAAAAAAGAAAAAAAAAAAAGATGAAAGCAATGCATCGAACGCAGCGCAAAAAAAAAGCTTTTCCGAAATAGAGAAACAACGGTCTATTCTGCGATGCTTTTGATTTGGAAAACATCGTGAAACAGCAGTGCAATCGCCACGAAATTACGAAACGATGGTACACCGAGGATAATGCTGTTCCGCTGTTACGATAAAGCCGGACAATTAATATTCCATAACGAGCCGCTTTTGAAAGGGCGAAAAAGCTTGGGAAGGATTGCCCGAGCGCGAATTAGCGCATGCACAATCATGTGTATACACACAGAGCCAACGTGTTTTCTGGCCAGCGCGATTGTTTGCGCACGTTTCGAAGAGATGCCAAATGTTGGAGCACGTTGAATACGTGCACACGCCAATTCGTTCCCAACGATTTGACGTTCTTCATACCGATAATTGCTAACGCATCTCTCTGCACACTGCACAAGCAAATCATTAGAAGGCTCTATTTTGTACGACAGAAAAAATATAATACAAGGTCTGACCCACTATATCCAATACTATCCCAAGTTATTTGAAAAATCTAATGTGCGTATTGTATAAATGCTTCATTTAAGATACATGAAAGAAGAAGAATTAATAGGTAGAGATATTTTTCATTACATTTCACCGTGATATGCCATTGTGGTATTTTTTCAAAAGCATTTAAAAATGATAATCTGTCAGAGACCGAGCAAATATTTTTACAGAAAAACATTACGATACCAGTATCAAAAATAGATACTTGGCGGTTTGCGATTATTTCTGTTTCATATTAGATATTGCAAACATTCGCGTTGACCGAGTCATACAAATATACGAACAGCTTGGTATCCTAAGATACTTACACATTTCGCAAATAGAGAAATCTGAAGTTAGAAGTACACTACCATGAACCATCGAGAATAGAACAAAACGAGTTGCAAAATTATTCGGACCTCTGCCATTCTCCACGTTAGCGATGGTTTACAAGCATGATTTGTTCGAGGTCGCAGCTACATAATTGTTCTGCTATGTACGTTGTGATTGTAATTTTCGAGGAAAATCGCGTTAACGTTGTGGCCGAATCGTGGGCGCGAAGTAAATGTAACGACATGCCACATGGTACACGTAATAATTGGTCAAACAAGAGGAAAAATCAATATAATATAATGGACCCACGCGACGTGCTCCCGTATGTAAAATAATAGATAAGTGTAAGAAAGAACAAAAAAATAATAGAAAGGAGAATAGATCTTTGTATTTTGTTCCAAGTCAGGTAAGTATCATTGTACGGAATGAGCTCACGATGGACCTGACGTATCCCACGGTGACCCACGTTGCAATCCAGTCTAGATCATCCACAATTCTATCCGTGACTTTTGGTGATCCAAACGGGACTGTATTAGCGTAGATCTTGGCTTGGTATCATTTTCCAAAGCTTAATCAACTGATTAATTTTTGGAAAACGATGCCAATTACCAGGTCTCACCACGAGGAGGTGACTACGCACGAGACCCGCCCATGAGTTATTTAACATTACATTATTTAACATTACAACTCAATCTATTCGCAAGAATATCGAATTTTGACTCTACGTGATCATGGGCCTGCGTAAAGAGATAGTTGTTTCGTAGCCAAACTACGAAACACATATCTCCAACGCAGCGTTTACATGAATTTTTACAAACGTAGAACAACATACATAACACAACTATCTATCTCCCTTACAACGATTACATCGATCAGAGAGATCGAAGCACCAACCATTTAGGAGGTTGCCGATGAGCGATCACACTTGTACAGCTCTTGCAACTGTATCGTGTGATCTAGGAACAGTGTCCGACCAATGCAGTCGGGGGGTTTGGGCATTTTGTAAACGCAACTCTACTCAACAAAACGCGATCATTCGTTGTCGCAACGCTAAAGGGAAAAATAAGTAGAACTCGCGATGGAACAATATCGCAACGCTAACTCTTAAAGTGAATTTAATGAAAATTACTATTTAGTATATGAAAAAGCTACTTTAAATATTCCGGTATTGCTACTTGCAATACTATAAAATTAATTGAACACTTTTATAATCTAATTTTAAACAATAGAAAACAGGAAAAATTCTAAAATTTGCAAAAGGCAATCGCGATATCGTAATTCGCAACTCTAAAGCAAACGCGATTATCATTTTATCGCAACTCTAAAGCAAACGCGATTATCATTTTCTCGCCACACTAATGAAAGGCCGCGACGTTATTTCGCAACTCTAATACAACCCGTAATTAATTTATCGTAACACTAATAAGAAAAATCGCGAGTGGAGGGATGACATGTAGCAGTGCAACCATTTAGGAGGTTGCCGATGAACGATCACACTTGTACAGCTCTTGCAGCTGTATGTGTAATCCAGGGACAGTGTCCGACCAATGCAGTCGGGGGGTTTGGGCATTTTGCAAACGCAACTCTACTTAACAAAACGCGATCATTCGTTGTCGCAACGCTAAAGGGAAAAATAAGTAGAACTCGCGATGGAACAATATCGCAACGCTAACTCTTAAAGTGAATTTAATGAAAATTGCTATTTAGTATATGAAAAAGCTACTTTAAATATTCCGGTATTGCTACTTGCAATACTATAAAATTAATTGAACACTTTTATAATCTAATTTTAAACAATAGAAAACAGGATATATTTTGATACGTATAGTTCTATAAGAAAATTTAAAAATTCATAATAAAAATTGGAACAGACAATCGCGATAGCATAATTCGCAACTCTAAAACAAACGCGATTATCATTTCATCGTAACCCTAATTCAAACCGTATTCGTTTTCTCGCCACGCTAATGAAAAGCCGCGATGTTATTTCGCAACTCTAATACAATCCGTAATTAATTTATCGCAACACTAATAAGAAAAATCACGATTTGCCCAATGGGACGATGGACCGATATATACATCGGCCAAAAAAGCAAAAACTACTACTACTACTACTACAAATACTAAAAGCGAGCATAGTGACAAAGTAGTAACAATAATGACTTCCCATGCTCTGGATGACCCAGAGGATGGGCAGCCATTAGTAGTTGCCCTCTTGAGTGGCAGTTTGCCGGGCCTCTTCGACTTATAGCCTCTTCTTTCTTCGGGCGCAATGCCCGCTGAAACTTAAATCTAAGCTCGAGTCTTCTAAATCGCAAACAAAAAAAGAACTTATAAAGGTGAAATAAAAATATAAACCGCGGCAGCTGATTGAAGTGCACATGGACTGACCAACGATCACAGTGGTGATCGTTGCACACTCGCATCTGCGTGCTCGAGCAATAAACGTTCGTTTCGAGCCCACTCGCGACCGCGACCGCGAAATTCGAAAAATCGAAAGGCGAAACCAGAGACGAGAGCATGCTCTACTCGTGCCAGTTTCACCGTCGATTTTTCAAATAAATTTCCAGAAACAGGTTGGTCACACGAAAAAACGCGCCTACCCGACCCGAGACTGTGCCAACCTGCCCGGCCCTACCTACTTATAATTATCAGACACACCAGAAAATATACTACCTATCCTACCTAGCGCTATATTTAAAAAATTGCAAAACATGCACACCAACACACTCACTCCACCGTTCTCTCACAAACGCTCGGGCGCAAAGGTCCTACACTAGAGAGGACGTCCCGGGACGCCTCCGACACCCGAGCTTAGCAAATCACATGCACACTCTAAGGTACGTACCATTTTCCTGAAATCAACCAACGAAGGCTAGCGACCATTGCGTAAAGCGCGATAAAAGTTAATCTCAATTTTAATTACAAATATTCATAATTCAGAGTGTGTGTTGATTTTTCAATGAATCTTTGTTTTTACAGGTTGTGATTGATATGATATTTGTTTGAATTTATTTTTTATTATTTAGATTTGTAGTAAATAAAATAAATACTAAGCGACGCAATTCCACAGCCTAACCACACACACTATGTGGAAAGTTGCGTCGTGCACGATACGCTAACTCATCGTCAGTCGCTTACAAATTATTATAAAATCAATGGTCATCGTACTCATTGCCTTTCTCTCACCCAAGTAGCACCTGAGCACGTGAGTGAGATCCTGGCATTGAATGCGGAAGGGGTTAAACCTGAAAATCCTATCTAAAAAACGTATTAGTGCATTTAATTTGTATCTAACGGACTAATCTCTCTTTATTTTGCAGTTTCGAACTTTATCTCTATTACTATCACTGTATAGTCTAGGTTATTAATTTTATAATTTACCGAAATACTAATATTGAATTTATTTATAAAAAAAACAGCATAAATAAGATCAATGCAATATAATGATTCATTCAAATAATTGACTCTATGAACTATTGAAATTCCATTACAAAAGAGACAAATTGACAATGAATAAGAAATTTATTTAATAATTGACTCAAAGTAAGATATTATTGCAAACAACCCCTCAGACAATCCCTTCGTCAAAGCATATTTTCGAAAGTTCAAAAGCAGTATTCAAAACTTGTTGCTTTGATTCCAAAATTTGCCTGTCGCGAAATTTTCTTCTTGCACATAAAATTCCACGCATATATTATGTACGGCAGGACTGAACTTTACTATCCCTATATGTATATTTTAAATCAATACTCAAATTCAAAAATGAATGGCAAAACAATAGAAGGTGGAATAAAAAATGACTTATTATCGTTATTATTAAGTATGTAATAATTGTAACTTTTAATGCAACCATATCGGAGGGCATCAGACTTCATCACAACGAAATATTTAATTAAATAATTGCAACTCTCTGTACATATACATTTTTAATACATTCCAACTTTAAAAGTGATTATAGTGAACATACATGTATATCTTCAATCACAAATATTCAAATTAATTGTTTATATAATATCGTTTTTATCAGTTAGTAGCAATATTAATATTGTTAGTATAAAATTTCTCAGTATCATGTAATTAACATAAACAAAAACGCGATGTGCAAGAAGACCTATCCTGAACTAATAAATAATACATAGAAAAAGAAAATGTTACTACTCACGGGTATAATAAATACCCGCGGTCACTGTGCTCGCAAAAAATTCTACGTAATACAACCAGTCACCCGTGTCGATTCGGACCTTTCGTCCTACGACATGATTGAGTGACCAGAGGGACAAAAATGCATGCGACTCACGATAAGATGCGAGGAACGTAGTCATCGATGATATGGTAGCCCAGGGAAAGTCGTCGTGAAGACCGTTATCAAGGAGGAGTCATGCAATCGCATCATGGAAAAAACTGTAACAATGCATCGAATATTATAATTTGCTCTTAGATATAACGTTAATTAATTGGAAAATTTAAAGCAGTGGAAGATTAATGTCTATTAATCTCTATTAAAATTTTAATGACAATAATCAAATTAGGAGTAGCAAATTGAAATATAAACAATAGAATTAAATAATTTACATATTGCTTACATTCTTGGCTTTTGAAGCACCACTAGGTCCTTTTCAGGAAGCAGGAGGAAGAGGAAGGAGTGATAAACCTTTAACAAAACACATGTCTTCTTATACATATATAAATAATACATGCGCGAATAATTTATTTTGAAAATTAAGTAATGATTCAGCAAAAAATTTCTAAACAACGTAATATGGAATTCTATGAAATCCTTAAACTTTAATAACAATAAGAAAGTTAAACTGTTAGTGAACTCTAATTAACAACTGTAACAACTGAAACTCTGATATTAAAGTATAAAATCAGACTTGTTTTTTCATTTTGAATAATTAAAGCAAAATACAAGGAATAAAATTAATTGGAGTACAATATGCAAAAATTCTTACATGCTTAGTTTTGAAGCATCACTGCTTCCTTCCAGAAACACAGGAAAAAGTAGAAATTATGAAAAACTAAAACAAAACATATGAAATATTATAAATTGTTCTTAAAAATATATCATTCATTGTTAAAAAAGTCTAAGGTAATGAAAAATAAAACTCTATTCAAACTTGAAATATTAAAGAAATAAAAATTGATATTGTTTTAAAATCCAATTACTATACAAATTTTTCTCATTATATTATATTAATATTTTCTCGTTTCAATATACAAAAATATAATAATTTTGCAATAGATTGTTTCCTAATAACAATTAAATGATTTGCATAACTTCCTATATATTAATATAAAAACATTAATTAATTACTTAATAGTATATCCGATTATTAACGATAATCTATATACCCGGAACATTTTTATATGTGAACAGTTTTAAATGTGATTTATTTCACCTCTTTTTCTTTCATCTTAATATTTTCAACAAATTATGCAACTATTTATAAAATGGTGTTATTATATGCCAATTGTAAGCTGTATAGCAATTATTTAGCAAGTATCGATTACTAGTGATCCAATAAAAAAAGAAAATAGTCGTACACGTACCCTGCTTTGTTATAATACTTCAATCGTTACCAAATCTGCATGAGAAATCAACGACTCGATTTATTAATAATCATCTATGACGTCCATCTTGTTTCAGTTCGAATTATCGATTGTTAATCGCTTGTGGCGTCTGTGATCTGAACCTCTATTCTTTCAGTCATGTAACCAGCCAATAATCTACACAAAAGAACACCAACAATTTCAAATAAATGTACGACAAAACCAATAATTTGCAATAACAAAAGAAATTATAATAAAGGCCGGTAATGTGAATTATCGATAATTTTAACCATTAGAAAAACAGCCAAGGATAAATGTATAATAAATCATATAATTTACAACAATGAAACCAGTTATAGTGAAATAAAGTAATAATAGAACCCAAATTCTACTTCAAAGATCGATAATATGAACGATCAATAACTGTAAATTGACAAATACGCAGTCAATAATAAAAGTAAAAGAAAATTTCGAGATACAATATAATTTTACTAAGATTATAATCAATAAATGATTAAATACGAACGAACCATTTGAATGAACCAGATAGAAGTGTAGAATCGTTGATAAAATCGAAATAAAACAACAGGATGACGCTCGAATTTTCGCTGCATGACCTTTAGAAACATGTCACCCCTCGGTTAGGTTGAAACTACGACTTTCCAATATTCTGGACCAATCGGAGCGCTTGATATGACGTCACAATTTATTGCGCCAATAGGAACGCTCAATTTCAGTTGATAGTATTCTGCGCCAATAGGTACGCTCGATTTGAATTCGCAATATATTCCGCCAATAGAAACGCTCGATTTTCGTATACACGAGCGCGCGCAAATTTATTGTATTCAAACAGTCAAATTGATGAAATTGAGAAATAGAAAACATATTTAAGACAATGTTCAGTAACAATTACGAATAAGATTATGTTCTTAATGAAAATCTTTTATATTACATGAGTGTAGCTGCTGCTATTAAACAAAATATTATATTAGTAAGAATATCATTACGGTATATTGCTTAATTATTCATACAATTATTAATAAATACATTTCAATAAATACAATACAATACAATAGAAATAGAAAAACGTGACAAAAGTGTTAGCAATTTACAATGGTCTTTGAGAATTAATAGCGGAACTATCATGAAAAGAGACATTTCTTTAATTGAAAATAATTTATTATCATAATTTACTCTGCTATTAATTGATGTATAAATTCTAAAATTTTTATTACTATAACATGATCTTATATTTGAAAGTAAAACAAACTTGTACGTGTAAGAACATTTTAGATTTATATATTTAATAATTAATTATTGAATAATGGTATATGCTTGTAATTAAGTTATGAAAATTGATAAAATATTATGATGAATCATCAAAGTAGAAAATGTTTGTAAAAGAATGACGAAAAATCAATAATTATTGCAAATAGAAATATTATGTAGATTCTTTCACTTCTCGACTCTTGACCACTGGTCAACTTCATCTTTGGCTATTATAGTAAAATTATGTTTGTCATAAACTGATATTGAATATTGATTAAAACAGTTCTACGTCAAAAAGTAGTACCATAGAAATGCAAATTTAGTTTCAACTGATAAAAAATATAAAAATTATAGAAAATTATTAAAATAAATTGTTGAAAGCGTTAATTTACAAAAAAAATTAAAAAATTATTAGATTCCTTTGTGTTATAATGGAAAAACCAACTTTTAAGAAATCAACAAACCGTTACCGTTCGACTGGCATTTCGGCACACTGTCAAGTGTATACCAGTGGTATATAAGGAACACGAGCTTAACACACAGCATGCGCATTCTAAGGTACATACTATTTTCCTAAAATCGACTGACGAAGGCTAGTGACCATTGCGTAAAGCGTAATAAAACACATCTGAGGAAATGATATCGTTAAAATAAATGTAAGTAGACTTGGAATTATAATTGTAATTGACGGCAATATTAAAAGCGTGGTTACACTTAATCTGGCGGATAATATTATCAAAAATTGTCTCGACATTTTTCATATTTGAAGTTGTAACGAATGAGAAAAAGCGACGCAATTCCACGGCCTAACACACTCACATACGTACACACACAATGTGAAAAATACGTCGTGCACGATACACTAACACATCGTCGAGACTCAATCAAATGGAATAATTGACTCTAAACATATTACTAAGAAAGAAATAATCTCAGGCGATCTCTTTATCAAAGCACATACTCGAAAATGCAGAAGCAGTGTTCAAAATTATTGCTTTGATTCAAAATCTGCCTGTCGGGAAGTATCTTCTTGCACGTAAAATTTCACACATTCTTGTACGGGAAAAAAATGAATTTTAACTCATATTAAAATTTTAGCCGAAGTGAAATAAACGAATGTGATTTAATATTGTCACGATCAATTCATTGCTAAAAATCAAGTATATTTATGTCATACAGGTATATTCGTGTAGATATTTGCCATTTGCAAATATTCATACGGAATATTAACATGCATATTTATAAGTAACACGAATATATTCTCGAGTGTATATGTTTAATCTAATTATTAAAAAACTAATTATTATAATCGCGCTGTGCAAGAAGACCTATTCTAAATTAATAAATTTGAAAAAAGAATGTTACTACTCATGGGTATAAAAAATACCCGCGGTTACTATGCTCGCGAAAAACTTTACGGAATACAACCAGTAACCTGTGCCGATTCGGACCGTTCATCCTACGACATGATTGAGTGACCGGAGGAACAGAAACACATGCGACTCACCGTTCGAAGCAGAGAAACAGAGGACGTTACCATGGATGCTGCACTATCCCAGCGAATATTATCAGGGAGACTAACATCAGGCAGGAACCGTTGAAAGGCTAATGGTAGAAATGGAGGTTGCGAAAAATCTGTTACAAAACAAAACACGATGAGTGATTGCTGACTATTTGAAAAGTTGGAGATAATGAAAAATGAAGGTTCATTAACTTTAGTAACTATAGTAATAATAAAGATTGAAATTCTAATTGTTACGACCGTTCACGGAGAGACGCGGTCGCGAGGAAAACTTGTATATTTAACAATATTTAATATTGTAATGAACACGTTACAAATTATTTAGCGATGAATACAATTAGTTTGTTACGGGAATTCGACCCGACTTTAGGATATCTCTCAATGTATTCGTTAGACTAAGCGATTTTAATTTCATTCGTCATAACCTCCCAATGTATTCCGTTTGAATCTTTAAATGATACTGATTGCCCTTCGATTTTTTCTTTGTCTTCTCTGGGAGACGACCCCCACTACGCTCGGATCACGCCACCGTTCGCGCCTATGATTACGTATACCACCTTCTTTGTGTAGATGAAATAACGGACCGAAGGTGAATCGACGTTTCTAGAACTCGCTGTTTGATAACAACCATGCGCTTGTCACGTAATTTTTAAGTAATTACACGACTGTTGATTTTTTAGTATAATCTTTATTCTTTAGACTCAGAGTTTTTATTACAAAGGTCAATATTGTGACTGAATTGGAATTAGAAATAGAACCGGATTGAAATTAGAATAGAACTGTTTGAACGGTCTCGTACCATCAAAGAAGAAAGCTCGGTGTGGGTGTTCCCTTTGGAACTCAGAACGCGGATTCGTTGTCCACACTTTTTGGTGGAAAAGTGAGGGTAACGATCCGCGATGCCCATTGGTAAATGAATTAGGTAGTAAAGACAAGGAGAGCTAGATATGGCTCGTGGGCATCCTTGTTTATGGGAAAAGTTTTATCTTGCCAGGCACCCGCTTTCTCCGTATTAGGTAAGAGTCGAGTGCAACAAACATAAGGACCATCTGTAAACCGAAAATGTTTAAGTGAAGAAAACTGAAACTGAACAGATTCGGTTTATGTCGTCTTCTTAGGCCTGCTGCGAGTTACTAGAACAATGGATAGGTCTTGGCGTCCGGACTACGTGGAATTTTACAAGGACCGTCACATCTGGCGTACCACATGGCAAAAGGAAAGTTGGTACGTGACATTCCCCCCTCCTTAGATTGAACTTGGTCCCTCAAGTTTTCTTCAGGAGGCCCTTTGTGAAATCGCACTCGATGTGATTTGAAATTGCAGCTGATTCCTCTTCTCTTTGGGGGTGGCATGTATTGGTTGAGGTACAGGTGTTGGGTGTTGGTGGAACTGTTAACTAAGATTTCATTTCGGCGAAAAGAAAAGGTTAGATTGATACATAAATGGTTATTCTGGCAAAGAGAAGTGTCGACCTGGAAAGTAGGGTTTTAAACGATTCCCATGTATTTTTTTTTTCTTGAATTAAATAGTATGGAGTACATACTTTATCAATCGTGTACGGTCCCAACCATTCCACATCAAGTTTGTGTCTTTTATGATCGTTGTGTACTAATACGGAGTCTCCTTCTTTGAAGACTGATTGCGGCTTTATGATTTTTATTATTTATTATTTTGATAATTTCAATCAATTTATAACGTGATTATGTCATCAGGCATCAAGAAGTTTACATATTGGATCATCGAATTGTATTTTTTTTTTTTTTTTTTTTTTTTTTTTTTTTTTTTTTTAAGCATCCTACAAATACTATACTGAAGCCTACATTATATAGTACGCCTTTCCGACTCTTGTATATATAAAAAAAATATCGATTCGGAGTGCAACTTTAAATACATACACATGTTTCATCAAATATTTCATTTCAACTTTAATCTATCTCTGTAATGCATTAATATGAATGTGAATATTGTACAAAGCCATGAATACACCTTTTATTAACATATATTTGTCCATTTTAAATTCTACTTAAGTAAAACAAACTTGTATTGAAACTTTGTGTTATTCAATAATAAGGGCATTGTAATTTTTACTGTAATAATAATGTGAAATCAGTTATCCACAATTCATGTTCCAGTCTACAGATATTGTTTCAATAGTAGAAGAAACATCACTTACTGAGCTTAATACTTGGTACATATTATAGTTATAATCTCTAGGCATTATAAGATCCTTGTCTCAAATTTCTACTCTAATTCCTTTATATTAAATATTATTATTATTAATCATTTTTGGTTTAAACATATTATTTATACATTTACTTGCGAATAAAATTACATGTGGCAGTATAGTACTTAACTCATTAATAGAATGTATCTTCTTTGAGAATATATGATCATTATCTTATGATAATCTATCAACTAAAATTTTGTTATTTCTATGTTGACATTGAAATTGTACAAATAATATGTTACCAACTTATAATTGTTCCCAAAATAACTAATTAACAATGATTTAAACTATACAGTTTGTCTTAGAATGATGGATAATATAAAAATTCAAATTTATTAACAATACCTGACAAATTTAGTTGATTTTATGCTAAATAATATTAAATATTTTGATATAAAACACAAATTTCTGTTGTATGATTGCATCAACTAATAATATTCTAGAATATACAACGCTTAAAGATTTGAGTGAAAATAAAATTCAAAAACAATGTCCTTGTAATGTTAACTTATCTGTAAATACTAAAAGAACAAATATCCATCAATATCCATAATGTAAAATTATTTGTTTGTTAAATGCTTCTAGAGTATGGAACTTTATGTATACTCTTTTTATACCGCATCAATGTAATGTACTTAATGTATCAATAGTTCTAGAAATTTTCCGAGAAATATACGCAATATTGAAAATATAATAATCGTTATTCAACGGATTTTATATGTTCATAGTAACAAAAATATCTTTTTTTTCTAGTATTACATTTTAAATAATTCGTGTTTGACTTTTCGATAAAATTGGTTGTTTTGGCTGGGCACTCACCACCATTGATAAAGCATATCGTTGTCCGTCGGATCGTAAAAGTACTGTGGGTAGTCTTCCTTGTGTCTCGAGATTGTGGTGGTCTCGGAAATTGACTGGGTGTTTGATAATTTTTACATTGATTGGAGAAATGTCCGATTCGGTTATTCTTTAAACATTTCATTTGAGTCCTTTGGGCGAGTGGCATTCGTTCGGCTTGCTGGAAGTTCCTTGGTCTTGGTTGTCGATTTCGATCTTCCCTGAAGTATCGCTCGATCTCGGAGGCTCTCTTTTCGGCTTCGGCGATGTTGTACGGTGGATAACCGAGTAATATCCGTCCTATTTCGGGTTTTAGCCCTCGGATGAAGTCTGTTACGGAGTCTCTTAAGATTCTGTCGTTCATTGTACGCCTACTGATTTCGTCATAGTACTCGTTCGTTACACTACACTGTAGTTTATTAAGCACTCTGCGGAACCTGATAATGTAGCTCTGAACACTTTCGTCGTGTCCCTGTATCGTTTCGCGTAGCTGATCTTGTTGTTCCCTAATGGAGGCTTGGGTCGCTACGTTTCGTCTTAGGGCATCGTACCGGTGTCCGTATTCGCGGATTGGTACATTGCAAATGGCCATTGCGGCTTTACCAGTAATTTTACCGGACTTGATCATCTTGAGCGATACTGTCGGTTCATAACACAATGCTCGCACTTCGCGCACTTCACGTATGAACTCTTCCACTCCGATATCGTCTTCGCCGTTTAGCTGTGGTAAACATGCTACCGCGTCTTTGGCCCGTAACCTCGGAGAGGCGAATTGCGGTGAACGATCTTCGTAGGAGAGGTAGTTATCTGCTTCTGACTGAATTGGAGCGGACGGTGGTGGAGTTCTGTCTCTCGCGGTAGTAACTTCGTCCACGGTAATCAGAGAGCTTGGTTTCGTACTAACGTTGTGTCCTGTCATAATTTTCGAGATTTTGTCGTTTAGCACTTTAATCTCTGCCGTACGCTTCTTCTTTTCATTGTTCGCTTCTTCCAGACGTTGTATAATAAGTGCGTTTTGTTTCAATATCGCGTCGAGTGTGGCACGAATCGAATTGTCCGTAACTTCGGTTGCGGAAACGGTCTCGGTTTCGTCTTTTCGCGATGTAGACATGATTCTAATTAAATTTACTGAGTCTGAACTATTTATTTGAGCTCGAAACGCTCGAAGCGCTTGAGAAACTTGATTTTCTCGTACGGTAATGTACAAATGAATCTAGATTTCCAGCTTACCGTAGTAGCTATGGCCGTTGAGGAGTCTCTGGGATGTTTCCTCTCTGGTTGGTTCTAGATTCCGAATCTTATTCGTAGGCTTGCTCTGCGCTGACCGTAGTCCTCTCGTCTAGTTTCACCGTAGTGGAACGTTGAAAGTTGCTGCAGGGCTTCGTAGTAGCAAAGATTCGCAGTGGTCCGCTGATCCTTCAATCTTCAATGATGCGCGTACGCCGAAATCGTAATTTCGTTTTCACTGAAGCGAATGGATCCTGGCAGTGGATCGCCAAAATGTCACGTAATTTTTAAGTAATTACACGACTGTTGATTTTTTAGTATAATCTTTATTCTTTAGACTCAGAGTTTTTATTACAAAGGTCAATATTGTGACTGAATTGGAATTAGAAATAGAACCGGATTGAAATTAGAATAGAACTGTTTGAACGGTCTCGTACCATCAAAGAAGAAAGCTCGGTGTGGGTGTTCCCTTTGGAACTCAGAACGCGGATTCGTTGTCCACACTTTTTGGTGGAAAAGTGAGGGTAACGATCCGCGATGCCCATTGGTAAATGAATTAGGTAGTAAAGACAAGGAGAGCTAGATATGGCTCGTGGGCATCCTTGTTTATGGGAAAAGTTTTATCTTGCCAGGCACCCGCTTTCTCCGTATTAGGTAAGAGTCGAGTGCAACAAACATAAGGACCATCTGTAAACCGAAAATGTTTAAGTGAAGAAAACTGAAACTGAACAGATTCGGTTTATGTCGTCTTCTTAGGCCTGCTGCGAGTTACTAGAACAATGGATAGGTCTTGGCGTCCGGACTACGTGGAATTTTACAAGGACCGTCACATCTGGCGTACCACATGGCAAAAGGAAAGTTGGTACGTGACACGCTTGTCGCTACATTCTGTATATTTCGCCGTTCCTGTAAGACGATCTGTCTGCAATACTGTAGTACCACGGGCGATGGTTAGGAACACGGCCTATGGTAAGTCTCGTGGCGTAACACTAATAAACTTTGATAAGTATGAAAACTGAAACTCTATTACGGAAGTTTAAAATCTAAAAATTAAGAATCTAATGATTTCTGTCATATGTTATAATATATATATGTATAATATATTAATCATTTGTTTCATAATTGGGTATTAAGACTTTAACACTTATTTTATTTTAATGAAAGAATAACCACCGACATTGCTAACCTTCCAAATTTTTCAATCAAATTGTACTTATTAATTGACAGTAATCAAAGACAAATATACAGAATAGACGTAATTGAAGTACAATATGTAAAAATACTTACGTTCTTGGCTTTTGAGCCACTATTAGAACATTCTTAAAGAAGATGAAGAAGTTGAAGCAGTGACATGTCTATAACAAAACATAAGATATCATTAATATTGTTAATACATAATAACAAGATTAAACTCTAATAAGTATGAAAATTGGAACTCCATTAGAAAAATTTGAGAACAAAACATTCAGTACTTTATCACGCGCATCAGACAGTTTTATTGTAATTTAATGTTAAGACTTTAAGACTTTATTTCAATTAAAAAGGACATTTACAGTTTTCGAAATTATCAATCATTAATATTTAATAATTAACAATATTTCAAACAAAATATAATAAATAGAACAAATTGAAATACAATATATCTGTCGGGTTGGCGTTAGGGGCGTTTAATGAATCTTCACCGGTGTTGTTCATTGTTGTCGCACAGACGTTTATTACACAAATATGGTTGATACAAGATTGACAAGCGGACGCGGTAACTAGACGCTAATGACAATGACCCTAGGTTCGATGTAGCGAATCCACGGTCCACGGGATAACGAATATACTTCGCTTCAAAGTCTAAGTCGGACTCAACTTACTACTCGTGATACCAGGAACGCTTGATCGACTCTTAGCTAATCGGATTGCCAGAAAAGAATGACTCTCCGTCGCGACGACGCTGCAGAGGAAAACTATGACGGGGTGTGCCTAAGGGCACGAGATCATCGGATTCGTCAAAGAAAGCCTCCACTCGGAGGGTGAGGGAAATAGGCGCTGCTGTTAATTGGTCAATTTCTATGTTGGCGGTTAGAAAAGGATGCTAGCCGCCCTAGAGAGAGAGTTCCTAGCAGGCAACGTCGTACGTGACCAAATCAGGCTTTCCCATAACTTCCCGCGATAGGTGACAGATTTACAGGCTGATAGAATAAAGACTGTTTGTCAATCTGAAGGACTTTAGTTAACTAAGTTCTAGGATTTGTAACGGTTCCTCAGGTTATCTGAACATAAACTGTAAACGATGCATCGGCATCTGGCGATCATCTGGCCCAAAGAATGGGGTCTGTGTGTGGCGAGCTGCGGGGCTGTTGGAATGTCTTATTGTCAAGTGTCTGTACTGCCAATTCTTTAAAGGAAAGCTATGTTACTTTGTATCTCTGTTAGGTGGAATGTTTATCCCGTGACCGTGGTTACGCTCGGCGACCGGTTGTCGCCTCGAGCCTAAGCTCATTGTCTCAAGTTTCGAATGACTGTGTCTGGGTTATTTCGTAGATGCTACAGTATTGAGGCTTTTCCAAATAATTCCAACGGGGGGGGCCCGGTGTCCTTTCATCTCCGACATATACATGTATGAAATTGTGAACGATTTCAACACGTAACAAAGTATTATAATGAAATATCTTAATATTGTTACGAAGGCTTGAAATATTTTAAAAAATTTAATTCATTGCTATTAGAATTAATGCTGATGATTGTTCGTTCTTAGAACCATAGCTGTTAGAATCCTTTCGGCCGCGATATTTTCTATCTTTTCACAGTAACATGAGAGTAACAGTATTTTTATAAATATTCGAATTTCATTTGCATGAAACAAGAGTTCATTCGCGATTATCGTCACGTTTGTAGCAAAAATTCTGCAAAATATGATTTATGCGCATATCTTTCGGTTCACTATGTTGCAAGTCACAATGTTGTTGTAGGAAATAACAGATACCGTTGAAAGTTAAAAGACAAAACAAGTGATTTTATAATAATCGGATTTTCTCTCATCTTAGTTATTGCATATGAAATTTTCAAGTTTTAATTCAGTTTAAATTCAATTACTTAAAATTCTTGTTCTCGACGTAACCCTACTTTCGTTTAAAAAGATACAAATGATTCTCTATATTTGCTAAAATAGTAATTTGATCTATAATTGACCATTATTAGTAGTTTATTTTTCATATATAAAATGTTCTCGCTTTAAAGATGCCTGTTTCTTTTATATGTATCAAATTCAGTAAATGAGATTGTTTTAGATTTATTAATTTACAGAAAATACATTTCAGTTACATATTTCAACGTTTCATAGCATATTAAATATATATGCTAGAGGTCCAGATGATTTTTCTTTCATAGTCTGATTGTTCTTGATATCACATTATTAAGAGAAGTATATTACGGCATCGTCACAATTTATAACTTTCGATATCTTCAAAAGTTTAGCACAACGAGTTGTATGTCCATTTTGCAAGATTCTCAATTGTATATGCAGTATCGGTATTTTCATTTTCCTTCTCTCGATCCAAGTTAGACAAATGTATCGTTGTTACCGAATGCTGCCAGTATGGTTCCGAATTATTGTACAATATTTGTACTGATCGATGTAATAACTTTCGCAGATTAATCAGTTGATTAATTTTTGGGAAACGATTACATCGATCAGCACAAACATTGTACAATAAATCGATACCAAGCTAAGAACTACGCCAATACAGTGCAGTTTGGATCACCAAAAGCTACGAAGAGAATATTGGGTAATTTATTCTGGACTGCGCCATGGGATACCGTCAGACACCGTAGGACAACGCTGGACAACGCTGGACAACGCTGGACAACGCTGGACAACGGTGGACAACGCTGGACAACAGTGGACAACGCTGGACAGCGGTGGACAACGCTGGACAACGTCGGTCCAGTGTGGGTCACCAAAAGCCGCGAAAAAAATTTTGGATGATCTAGACTAGACTGCAACGTGGGACGACGTGGGACGACGTGGGACGACGTGGGACAACGTGGGACGACGTGGGACGACGTGGGACGACGTGGGACGACGTGGGACAACGTGGGACAACGTGGGACAACGTGGGACGACGTGGGACAACGTGGGTCAAAGTGGAATGCGTGCGTTTTAGCCTTAATTAATCATAAGATAGATACCTATGTTATGTGCATTGTAAGCACATTCCGCACAAAGATACTTATCCATTTTGGAACGAAAAATATAAATCTAGTCTCTCTTGATCCCCTCGCTTACCACATTGGAAAAATTGTCCCCGCGATTTATCGGTTCGCGATCGCTCAGTTCTTTCAAACTGCGGCGTGGCGTACTCGCTCGCGCGTATCCCGGGTACGTGCGGGTCAACGTGCACTGGACAACTCTTTGGATTCATAGGTCGCCCAAGGACACCTCTTGTCTTGGTGACTACTCGACGACTGCTCGTCGTTTGCCTCGAATCGCGGGCGTTGTCATCACGCTGGTGATACCTGTGAATCTGTTGACGATCGAGTCGCAGGTCCGCAATCCTGTCCGATTGGTACATCTGTACTTGGACGGCGACTTGCATTTCACGTCCTCGGTAATTCTGATCGATTCCGTGGGGGTGGACCCCACTGTGCTGTTGGGGCCTTGCCTTTGTAATATTGTTCAGCGGTCCCTCCCCGAGTTCAACATGTTTCGTTGGAGTGTTATAAATCGCAGGCCCATTTGCTGGTCACTGGTATCATCGGTAAGTGCCATCGACCGTGATAAGATCCAAACGGTGTGACAGGAATCGGGCGAAGGTCAATGCTTGGGGTTAGGTTGGGGTTAGGTTGGGGTTAGGTTGGGGTTAGGTTGGGGTTAGGTTGGGGTTAGGTTGGGGTTAGGTTGGGGTTAGGTTGGGGTTAGGTTGGGGTTAGGTTGGGTTAGGTTGGGGTTAGGTTGGGGTTAGGTTGGGGTTAGGTTGGGGTTAGGTTGGGGTTTGGTTGGGGTTGGGTGGGGGTTGGGTGGGGGTTAGGTTGGGGTTAGGTTGGGGTTAGGTTGGGGTTAGGTTGGGGTTAGGTTGGGGTTAGGTTGGGGTTAGGTTGGGGTTAGGTTGGGGTTAGGTTGGGGTTAGGTTGGGGTTAGGTTGGGGTTAGGTTGGGGTTAGGTTGGGGTTAGGTTGGGGTTAGGTTGGGTTAGGTTGGGGTTAGGTTGGGGTTAGGTTGGGGTTAGGTTGGGGTTAGGTTGGGGTTAGGTTGGGGTTAGGTTGGGGTTAGGTTGGGGTTAGGTTGGGGTTAGGTTGGGGTTAGGTTGGGGTTAGGTTGGGGTTAGGTTGGGGTTAGGTTGGGGTTAGGTTGGGGTTAGGTTGGGGTTAGGTTGGGGTTAGGTTGGGGTTAGGTTGGGGTTAGGTTGGGGTTAGGTTGGGGTTAGGTTGGGGTTAGGTTGGGGTTAGGTTGGGGTTAGGTTGGGGTTAGGTTGGGGTTAGGTTGGGGTTAGGTTGGGGTTAGGTTGGGGTTAGGTTGGGGTTAGGTTGGGGTTAGGTTGGGGTTAGGTTGGGGTTAGGTTGGGGTTAGGTTGGGGTTAGGTTGGGGTTAGGTTGGGGTTAGGTTGGGGTTAGGTTGGGGTTAGGTTGGGGTTAGGTTGGGGTTAGGTTGGGGTTAGGTTGGGGTTAGGTTGGGGTTAGGTTGGGGTTAGGTTGGGGTTAGGTTGGGGTTAGGTTGGGGTTAGGTTGGGGTTAGGTTGGGTTAGGTTGGGGTTAGGTTGGGGTTAGGTTGGGGTTAGGTTGGGGTTAGGTTGGGGTTAGGTTGGGGTTAGGTTGGGGTTAGGTTGGGGTTAGGTTGGGGTTAGGTTGGGGTTAGGTTGGGTTAGGTTGGGGTTAGGTTGGGGTTAGGTTGGGGTTAGGTTGGGGTTAGGTTGGGTTAGGTTGGGGTTAGGTTGGGGTTAGGTTGGGGTTAGGTTGGGTTAGGTTGGGGTTAGGTTGGGGTTAGGTTGGGGTTAGGTTGGGGTTAGGTTGGGGTTAGGTTGGGGTTAGGTTGGGGTTAGGTTGGGGTTAGGTTGGGGTTAGGTTGGGGTTAGGTTGGGGTTAGGTTGGGGTTAGGTTGGGGTTAGGTTGGGGTTAGGTTGGGGTTAGGTTGGGGTTAGGTTGGGGTTAGGTTGGGGTTAGGTTGGGGTTAGGTTGGGGTTAGGTTGGGGTTAGGTTGGGTTAGGTTGGGGGTTAGGTTGGGGTTAGGTTGGGGTTAGGTTGGGGTTAGGTTGGGGTTAGGTTGGGGTTAGGTTGGGGTTAGGTTGGGGTTAGGTTGGGGTTAGGTTGGGGTTAGGTTGGGGTTAGGTTGGGGTTAGGTTGGGGTTAGGTTGGGGTTAGGTTGGGGTTAGGTTGGGGTTAGGTTGGGGTTAGGTTGGGGTTAGGTTGGGGTTAGGTTGGGTTAGGTTGGGGTTAGGTTGGGGTTAGGTTGGGGTTAGGTTGGGGTTAGGTTGGGGTTAGGTTGGGGTTAGGTTGGGGTTAGGTTGGGGTTAGGTTGGGGTTAGGTTGGGGTTAGGTTGGGGTTAGGTTGGGGCTAGGTTGGGGTTAGGTTGGGGTTAGGTTGGGGTTAGGTTGGGGTTAGGTTGGGGTTAGGTTGGGGTTAGGTTGGGGTTAGGTTGGGGTTAGGTTGGGGTTAGGTTGGGGTTAGGTTGGGGTTAGGTTGGGGTTAGGTTGGGGTTAGGTTGGGGTTAGGTTGGGGTTAGGTTGGGGTTAGGTTGGGGTTAGGTTGGGGTTAGGTTGGGGTTAGGTTGGGGTTAGGTTGGGGTTAGGTTGGGGTTAGGTTGGGGTTAGGTTGGGGTTAGGTTGGGGTTAGGTTGGGGTTAGGTTGGGGTTAGGTTGGGGTTAGGTTGGGGTTAGGTTGGGGTTAGGTTGGGGTTAGGTTGGGGTTAGGTTGGGGTTAGGTTGGGGTTAGGTTGGGGTTAGGTTGGGGTTAGGTTGGGGTTAGGTTGGGGTTAGGTTGGGGGTTAGGTTGGGGTTAGGTTGGGGTTAGGTTGGGGTTAGGTTGGGGTTAGGTTGGGGTTAGGTTGGGGTTAGGTTGGGGTTAGGTTGGGGTTAGGTTGGGGTTAGGTTGGGGTTAGGTTGGGGTTAGGTTGGGGTTAGGTTGGGGTTAGGTTGGGGTTAGGTTGGGGTTAGGTTGGGGTTAGGTTGGGGTTAGGTTGGGGTTAGGTTGGGGTTAGGTTGGGGTTAGGTTGGGGTTAGGTTGGGGTTAGGTTGGGGTTAGGTTGGGGTTAGGTTGGGGTTAGGTTGGGGTTAGGTTGGGGTTAGGTTGGGGTTAGGTTGGGGTTAGGTTGGGGTTAGGTTGGGGTTAGGTTGGGGTTAGGTTGGGGTTAGGTTGGGGTTAGGTTGGGGTTAGGTTGGGGTTAGGTTGGGGTTAGGTTGGGGTTAGGTTGGGGTTAGGTTGGGGTTAGGTTGGGGTTAGGTTGGGGTTAGGTTGGGGTTAGGTTGGGGTTAGGTTGGGGTTAGGTTGGGGTTAGGTTGGGGTTAGGTTGGGGTTAGGTTGGGGTTAGGTTGGGGTTAGGTTGGGGTTAGGTTGGGGTTAGGTTGGGGTTAGGTTGGGGTTAGGTTGGGGTTAGGTTGGGGTTAGGTTGGGGTTAGGTTGGGGTTAGGTTGGGGTTAGGTTGGGGTTAGGTTGGGGTTAGGTTGGGGTTAGGTTGGGGTTAGGTTGGGGTTAGGTTGGGGTTAGGTTGGGGTTAGGTTGGGGTTAGGTTGGGGTTAGGTTGGGGTTAGGTTGGGGTTAGGTTGGGGTTAGGTTGGGGTTAGGTTGGGGTTAGGTTGGGGTTAGGTTGGGGTTAGGTTGGGGTTAGGTTGGGGTTAGGTTGGGGTTAGGTTGGGGTTAGGTTGGGGTTAGGTTGGGGTTAGGTTGGGGTTAGGTTGGGGTTAGGTTGGGGTTAGGTTGGGGTTAGGTTGGGGTTAGGTTGGGGTTAGGTTGGGGTTAGGTTGGGGTTAGGTTGGGGTTAGGTTGGGGTTAGGTTGGGGTTAGGTTGGGGTTAGGTTGGGGTTAGGTTGGGGTTAGGTTGGGGTTAGGTTGGGGTTAGGTTGGGGTTAGGTTGGGGTTAGGTTGGGGTTAGGTTGGGGTTAGGTTGGGGTTAGGTTGGGGTTAGGTTGGGGTTAGGTTGGGGTTAGGTTGGGGTTAGGTTGGGGTTAGGTTGGGGTTAGGTTGGGGTTAGGTTGGGGTTAGGTTGGGGTTAGGTTGGGGTTAGGTTGGGGTTAGGTTGGGGTTAGGTTGGGGTTAGGTTGGGGTTAGGTTGGGGTTAGGTTGGGGTTAGGTTGGGGTTAGGTTGGGGTTAGGTTGGGGTTAGGTTGGGGTTAGGTTGGGGTTAGGTTGGGGTTAGGTTGGGGTTAGGTTGGGGTTAGGTTGGGGTTAGGTTGGGGTTAGGTTGGGGTTAGGTTGGGGTTAGGTTGGGGTTAGGTTGGGGTTAGGTTGGGGTTAGGTTGGGGTTAGGTTGGGGTTAGGTTGGGGTTAGGTTGGGGTTAGGTTGGGGTTAGGTTGGGGTTAGGTTGGGGTTAGGTTGGGGTTAGGTTGGGGTTAGGTTGGGGTTAGGTTGGGGTTAGGTTGGGGTTAGGTTGGGGTTAGGTTGGGGTTAGGTTGGGGTTAGGTTGGGGTTAGGTTGGGGTTAGGTTGGGGTTAGGTTGGGGTTAGGTTGGGGTTAGGTTGGGGTTAGGTTGGGGTTAGGTTGGGGTTAGGTTGGGGTTAGGTTGGGGTTAGGTTGGGGTTAGGTTGGGGTTAGGTTGGGGTTAGGTTGGGGTTAGGTTGGGGTTAGGTTGGGGTTAGGTTGGGGTTAGGTTGGGGTTAGGTTGGGGTTAGGTTGGGGTTAGGTTGGGGTTAGGTTGGGGTTAGGTTGGGGTTAGGTTGGGGTTAGGTTGGGGTTAGGTTGGGGTTAGGTTGGGGTTAGGTTGGGGTTAGGTTGGGGTTAGGTTGGGGTTAGGTTGGGGTTAGGTTGGGGTTAGGTTGGGGTTAGGTTGGGGTTAGGTTGGGGTTAGGTTGGGGTTAGGTTGGGGTTAGGTTGGGGTTAGGTTGGGGTTAGGTTGGGGTTAGGTTGGGGTTAGGTTGGGGTTAGGTTGGGGTTAGGTTGGGGTTAGGTTGGGGTTAGGTTGGGGTTAGGTTGGGGTTAGGTTGGGGTTAGGTTGGGGTTAGGTTGGGGTTAGGTTGGGGTTAGGTTGGGGTTAGGTTGGGGTTAGGTTGGGGTTAGGTTGGGGTTAGGTTGGGGTTAGGTTGGGGTTAGGTTGGGGTTAGGTTGGGGTTAGGTTGGGGTTAGGTTGGGGTTAGGTTGGGGTTAGGTTGGGGTTAGGTTGGGGTTAGGTTGGGGTTAGGTTGGGGTTAGGTTGGGGTTAGGTTGGGGTTAGGTTGGGGTTAGGTTGGGGTTAGGTTGGGGTTAGGTTGGGGTTAGGTTGGGGTTAGGTTGGGGTTAGGTTGGGGTTAGGTTGGGGTTAGGTTGGGGTTAGGTTGGGGTTAGGTTGGGGTTAGGTTGGGGTTAGGTTGGGGTTAGGTTGGGGTTAGGTTGGGGTTAGGTTGGGGTTAGGTTGGGGTTAGGTTGGGGTTAGGTTGGGGTTAGGTTGGGGTTAGGTTGGGGTTAGGTTGGGGTTAGGTTGGGGTTAGGTTGGGGTTAGGTTGGGGTTAGGTTGGGGTTAGGTTGGGGTTAGGTTGGGGTTAGGTTGGGGTTAGGTTGGGGTTAGGTTGGGGTTAGGTTGGGGTTAGGTTGGGGTTAGGTTGGGGTTAGGTTGGGGTTAGGTTGGGGTTAGGTTGGGGTTAGGTTGGGGTTAGGTTGGGGTTAGGTTGGGGTTAGGTTGGGGTTAGGTTGGGGTTAGGTTGGGGTTAGGTTGGGGTTAGGTTGGGGTTAGGTTGGGGTTAGGTTGGGGTTAGGTTGGGGTTAGGTTGGGGTTAGGTTGGGGTTAGGTTGGGGTTAGGTTGGGGTTAGGTTGGGGTTAGGTTGGGGTTAGGTTGGGGTTAGGTTGGGGTTAGGTTGGGGTTAGGTTGGGGTTAGGTTGGGGTTAGGTTGGGGTTAGGTTGGGGTTAGGTTGGGGTTAGGTTGGGGTTAGGTTGGGGTTAGGTTGGGGTTAGGTTGGGGTTAGGTTGGGGTTAGGTTGGGGTTAGGTTGGGGTTAGGTTGGGGTTAGGTTGGGGTTAGGTTGGGGTTAGGTTGGGGTTAGGTTGGGGTTAGGTTGGGGTTAGGTAGGGGTTAGGTTGGGGTTAGGTTGGGGTTAGGTTGGGGTTAGGTTGGGGTTAGGTTGGGGTTAGGTTGGGGTTAGGTTGGGGTTAGGTTGGGGTTAGGTTGGGGTTAGGTTGGGGTTAGGTTGGGGTTAGGTTGGGGTTAGGTTGGGGTTAGGTTGGGGTTAGGTTGGGGTTAGGTTGGGGTTAGGTTGGGGTTAGGTTGGGGTTAGGTTGGGGTTAGGTTGGGGTTAGGTTGGGGTTAGGTTGGGGTTAGGTTGGGGTTAGGTTGGGGTTAGGTTGGGGTTAGGTTGGGGTTAGGTTGGGGTTAGGTTGGGGTTAGGTTGGGGTTAGGTTGGGGTTAGGTTGGGGTTAGGTTGGGGTTAGGTTGGGGTTAGGTTGGGGTTAGGTTGGGGTTAGGTTGGGGTTAGGTTGGGGTTAGGTTGGGGTTAGGTTGGGGTTAGGTTGGGGTTAGGTTGGGGTTAGGTTGGGGTTAGGTTGGGGTTAGGTTGGGGTTAGGTTGGGGTTAGGTTGGGGTTAGGTTGGGGTTAGGTTGGGGTTAGGTTGGGGTTAGGTTGGGGTTAGGTTGGGGTTAGGTTGGGGTTAGGTTGGGGTTAGGTTGGGGTTAGGTTGGGGTTAGGTTGGGGTTAGGTTGGGGTTAGGTTGGGGTTAGGTTGGGGTTGGTTTGGGGTTGGGTTGGGGTTAGGTTGGGGTTAGGTTGGGGTTAGGTTGGGGTTAGGTTGGGGTTAGGTTGGGGTTAGGTTGGGGTTAGGTTGGGGTTAGGTTGGGGTTAGGTTGGGGTTAGGTTGGGGTTAGGTTGGGGTTAGGTTGGGGTTAGGTTGGGGTTAGGTTAGGGGTTAGGTTGGGGTTAGGTTGGGGTTAGGTTGGGGTTAGGTTGGGGTTAGGTTGGGGTTAGGTTGGGGTTAGGTTGGGGTTAGGTTGGGGTTAGGTTGGGGTTAGGTTGGGGTTAGGTTGGGGTTAGGTTGGGGTTAGGTTGGGGTTAGGTTGGGGTTAGGTTGGGGTTAGGTTGGGGTTAGGTTGGGGTTAGGTTGGGGTTAGGTTGGGGTTAGGTTGGGGTTAGGTTGGGGTTAGGTTGGGGTTAGGTTGGGGTTAGGTTGGGGTTAGGTTGGGGTTAGGTTGGGGTTAGGTTGGGGTTAGGTTGGGGTTAGGTTGGGGTTAGGTTGGGGTTAGGTTGGGGTTAGGTTGGGGTTAGGTTGGGGTTAGGTTGGGGTTAGGTTGGGGTTAGGTTGGGGTTAGGTTGGGGTTAGGTTGGGGTTAGGTTGGGGTTAGGTTGGGGTTAGGTTGGGGTTAGGTTGGGGTTAGGTTGGGGTTAGGTTGGGGTTAGGTTGGGGTTAGGTTGGGGTTAGGTTGGGGTTAGGTTGGGGTTAGGTTGGGGTTAGGTTGGGGTTAGGTTGGGGTTAGGTTGGGGTTAGGTTGGGGTTAGGTTGGGGTTAGGTTGGGGTTAGGTTGGGGTTAGGTTGGGGTTAGGTTGGGGTTAGGTTGGGGTTAGGTTGGGGTTAGGTTGGGGTTAGGTTGGGGTTAGGTTGGGGTTAGGTTGGGGTTAGGTTGGGGTTAGGTTGGGGTTAGGTTGGGGTTAGGTTGGGGTTAGGTTGGGGTTAGGTTGGGGTTAGGTTGGGGTTAGGTTGGGGTTAGGTTGGGGTTAGGTTGGGGTTAGGTTGGGGTTAGGTTGGGGTTAGGTTGGGGTTAGGTTGGGGTTAGGTTGGGGTTAGGTTGGGGTTAGGTTGGGGTTAGGTTGGGGTTAGGTTGGGGTTAGGTTGGGGTTAGGTTGGGGTTAGGTTGGGGTTAGGTTGGGGTTAG